>NW_006207163.1:1629605-1631046 GCF_000334495.1 Tupaia belangeri chinensis
GAACCCACATAGGAAATTCCAGAAATGGCATCCTCCACCTTTCCTCTGCACACTGGGTGTGCACATACTCGCCTGAAATTCTAACTAGCTGAGACTGGGGTGAATCATGACCTGGGGTTATAGGTGTTTCTCTCTCTCCCTCTCTCTCTGAGGGAATATATGAATGAATGATACCAGCCCTTGAGAGGTAAAAATAAGTTTTCTTTGTTTCTAGGTAGTTTACTTCAAACAATAAGATGCGCTCATGCTCTTTTTACCTCCTAACTAATCAATAGTGTCCACACAGGATGAGTGTGGTACTGCAGTGATTACACTGTGACAGCCTTAATTGTTCAACTTTGCAATACATAACAAAAGTAGCATAGGAAGATTGAAAGGATCCAGCTGTCCTGAGTTCTTTACCCAGAGCAGACCTGGTGATATCTCATTCTGTACCATCTCAAGACAGCCCGGCACAGGAAAACAGAATCATCTATCAAAGAGAACATTATAGCAATTGTTCTGGAAAGACCCAGGATCCCTACCTCCAGGGTCTAATGTAGTCACATTCCTCACCTCTGTTTAAAAGCCTTGATTTTCATCTGTGGAGATGATACTCTAAGAGTCTTGAACTTCACTGCTCTCTTGGCTAATATCCTCTATAATAAAGCCTTCTTCTAAGTAAACTCACATTGTTTCAGAAATCAACTTACTGGATAATGAGTGGTCAGGCCAGGTCCTTACATTGGTCCAGTAATACAAACATAAAAAAAAATTAAAAATGAAGAGATTTTTACCTTCAAAAAACCTATAGTCTAATATATAGAAAGAGCTGCTTAGCAAAATAGACACATTATTTAGTGCATTTAATTTATTCAACACACATTTATAGGGCACCTATAATATACAAGGCACTCTTCCTAGGGGGTTAGTACTCATCAGTAGGAGCATTCATTCCAATGGAAAGTGAGATCTCGTCTCATGGAAATTTGTAGGGGCATATGGGCAGACATGGGGTAGGACAGTAGGCACATTCTCTCCTCCCTGCCATAAGGAAATTATTTTGTGTGACTTGAACTGATAAAACACCTTCATAATCATATTGTGCTTTTTAAAAATATGATTCTTTGTTACAAAGTGTGCATCAGCTTATATGTTTATATGGGTGAAGTATAATTTTATTTACTCTATAAATCAAATTCTTTTTTTCATTTTCACCAGAAATTTCTGACTTTTCTTGACAGAAGTCTAGTTTATTCTGCTCTAAAAACTCCTAATCTTTTTTTTTTAAATCCATTTTCAGATGCCCATTTTGTTTTCATTTGTATATAATTACGTACTTCCTTAAAATATTAATATTGTGTTTGGAAAAGTCATGATGTATTTTTCTATGTTTTCTATGCAAAAATGTGTCATGACTTTTTCAACACCCTAATACATTGCAAACAGCTTAAAGCAGGAA
>NW_006207163.1:1631366-1668755 GCF_000334495.1 Tupaia belangeri chinensis
GCAGGAATGTCAAAATTTCTTTTCATCTGGGACCTAACACAGGATGTGGTTTATATTAAATTAATATTTACTACATTACATTTAAACTATATTACATTTAAATACAAGGGAACTTCAAAAAGCTTGTGAGAAAATAAAGTTTGTGAAAAAATGACAGTAAATATGAATTTATTTTGGTGAAAATATTGAAATGCATGCATAGTTTTTTTATATGTATTTTTCAATGAACTTTGTGGAAACTCTTTGTATAAACAATGTAAATAAAAAGTCAGAATAAGGAACACATTCATGTGTACATAATATTCTCCATCCTTTGTCCTTAGTTCCCAATTTGAGTTTCAGTGTAATTTTGAATCTCATGTTTGTGCTCTCATAAATATTTTTTTCCATTGCTATTTCCTTTAATGTTTATTTCAGTCAATTTTTTTCATGGATTTCAGGGGCTTTGTTGATGTTATGATTTCATATGGGAATAATGAGGTCTTCATTCCCCCAAATTTGTGTTTGCAGTATTTAAAATTCTCAGTTTTTGGAACTATTTTTATTTCCATAAAGACTGGCAAATTGGTTAAGAGGTAGGAAGGTAGCCATGGTTGGGTGGTCTTGGATAGTATAACTTGGTTCTGAAAATGTGAAAAAATAGAAAGTTAAGAGAGAAATTTACTTAAGTTTCACCAAAGGAGATATTCAAAGCATTAGCTGCACAAGGTAAATTCTTTGGGTTAAAGTTTCATTTGAATATTATTTTTTACCAGTAGATAATTATAAGGGAATACCTAGATTAGCTTAGATATGTTTTCTCACTGTCTATACAGATAAAACCAAGCCAGGAAGAAATGATAGGGGAACGCTTTTTAGCTTTTGTTCTCCAGATTCATGTCCAAGTCTTCAAAGCTGAAGTGCCATGACTAAAACTAGCTTAGTGTATATGTACGTGCAGCCAAGCATTAGTGTTTTGGGCTGATTTGTTGCAGGAAAACATGACTCAATTATTAATTTAGAATTGTTCTGCTGCATGGAAATCTATACAGATATGTACTTGCAAATTTTGGGTTTATTAATTAAACAAAAAGAATCAACACTAACTGAGTGCTTACTCTGTTTAGGAGTGGGATAATGAAGTTATATGATGCAAGTCAAGGCCTCAGGAGTTTGTGGTCTCAGGAGAGACATATAAGAAAATATCTTTCAGGACAGAGTGTTCTGACACAGCTTTGCCTGGGGAGAAAGAGGAGAGGATTAGGAGAGAATGTTAGCAAGACACAGAGGTGGACAAGAGAAAAGCCAATGGCCTAAGAGGGGGAGAATGGCCTGTGACAAGTGACAGGAAGATTGAAGCTCTGGAGGGCTACATAAAGATCTTAATATTTTCCAAATTCTCTCAAAAAATTAGATAAAGATTATAGTTTCTGATTTCTATAATTGAACTGTTAATATTTTCTCCTAGAAGAAATAAAAATATATCAGATTAAGATATTTATTGTGTTAATAGAAGTAATATTTCTGATACAATTCTTGCTATTTGTGTTTTATGCATTGTTGTATTTTAGTTATCACATGTACTCATACTATTATGAGAAGAAACAGGTATAATGCAATCAATTATTTGTTATTTATAATGTTAGTACTCATTTATTAATACTTTCCAGTTTATTTGAACTCCCATTTTATTAATATTAATACATATTAATTTCTATAAAATGATATTTATAGTATGTAAGACAAATTTAGAATAAGCATCAAGCTACCTTTTTTCTCTTGTCAAATCTGCATGCATTTCCTGTATCCTTCAGACACAAGAAGCCACAAGTTCACATTTTCCAGACAACGGCTTTGATAATCTCTGATAACATTCACTAGCTAGTAGAGATTGGCTCCCTGAGGAGTTAGTCAGTTGACAAGCTGTGTTTGTTTCGTTTGACTTTGCTGATCTTAACAAGAATTAATTTTCCTAGCTCTAGTGAATATATAAGTATTGCAATGACATACATCTAAGAGTTCCTTGCTGACTAAATGGATTTTTTTGTAGTTTTAAATTGGTGTCTTATATACATAACGAGAAAACATTTAGATTTATTGGCATAAGGAATTTGCTTTAAAAATGCAGATCCTTACTCTTTCTGTTGCATAGGGAAATATAGAGAATAATATAATGTTCATTTGTTTGGAGAGCTGACAAATCCTGTAAAAGTGAGATTTCTCTTAGTTTTTGATCCCCAAAGAGATTTTATTGCTTAATTTTTAAAACTTATTTTACATCCATTCACTGTAATCATTGCAGCATACAAAATAAACTGTCCCTATCCAACCCTGAGTGGAGTTTATGCTCCCTATTACCAAAAACTTTATGAGCTGATGGTTGGAACTTGTGGCCTCTCTCCCTTTACTTGTATGTATCACTTTTTCAGTAACTCTTCTGGAAGACAACTGTATATAGCAGGGATATTGTAATGGGAGAGTGAGACAGGGCAGAGGGACAAACATAGGAAAAATTAAAAAAAAAAAAAAAGAGGAAGAGAAAAAAAAACATATGTGCATAAGCAAGAAAGTAGAAGTGGAATATTATTGATGATAACATGCTTGATTGGGTCACTGTGCAGTTTATTCTAGATGGGAGATTACATTTAGTACGCTGTGATGATGCTCAGGGAATGAATGTTAGGGAAAAAAAAAAAAACGAAAACAAAAAAAAAAAACGGGAAAACTATTAGTACCATTTAAAAAAAAATGGATATTTGATGGCTGCAGTGAGCGGTATGGGCCCAGTTGGGTTCTACTTTATAGTATGCTCTTTTTACCCAATGGGGTTTAGGCCTAAAGTCAGACTTGAGTTCATGTAGAGGCATGTGTCAGCTGTGATAACTATTGGAGAGACTTAGACTAATTAAGATCACTGACAGATCATTTGGGGAGGGGTGAGGCACGGAGGGCAATCGGGGATGACAGGGACAATGTGGGAGGAGGATGGGTCATAACAGAGGGAGGGGGATGGGGAATCTAGGATGGTAAAACAAAAGGCAAGGTATGCAGGACACAAGAATTGGGAAATTATTTGCTGAGAACATATATGTTGACGTGCTTGATTGAGCCAACGCACAGTATATATTGGATGGAAAATTCATTTGTGTGTTGCGATGGGAAAAAAAAATTATAATAAAAATAAACTATAAAAAAAATAAAAATAAAAAAAAAATAAACTGTCCCGTCCAGAATGCACTGTATATCAAATCAATCAAAGATTTTAAATAAGTTCTCCTGATTAATTGAAAAATCTAAAAACTTTTTATGTGTTTGAAAGATTTCTCTTAGCTTAAGTGAAATTTATCTATTCCATTCGTTTATATGAATATATCACCAAAAAACATTTATTGTGTATATTTTAGATTGAGTTGTAAAAAAAAAAAGGCATCAAATTAAAATTTTCTATAGATTGAACAAGTGAAATTTTAGGCTACTGTTTTTTGTTTTGTTTTGTTTTTTTGATCATCTATTGTTCCTGTTCACGCGTGCTTCCCCAAGGAATATTCGATTTATTCTCTTTGGTTTTATCATCTTTTTCCCCCCTTAGATTTCTTTTTCTTTGTCTACAGGAGAGTCAATAGAGGTGATAGATGTGGATGTGCAGTTTCCACAGAAAACTCTAGCCATGTGACTTAGAGCAGGGAATCATGTCTTATTCATCCTTTGTATCCTTAACATCTAATACAGCAATTGATGTGTAGTATAGTTCAATCAATATTTGTTGACATGAACAAGCTGTGCAGAAGGTCATAGGCAAGATCTACTCAAACAACATGTTATACTTGAAGAGAGGCACATGAGGAATATTAAAGAGTCATCATTCACGAGCTTAGGATTTCAAGTTATAGTCTAATATTAAGATGAATAAAGATTCTGGCTTGTGTTTTAGCTACACTATGACATGGCTGATTTCATCAGGGAATCGCAACATAAAAATATTTAGTATATTATTATTTTCCTTTGCCACACCCACAAAATGATGCTTCCATATCAGGAGAGAGATTCCCTGATATCAGATACCAATATTTTTTCACGGAATTCTCCTAAATAAGTATTCTAAACTATTAAAAATACGAACATTACATTCAAATGTGACTCATGAAAGATGTTAATGATACAATGTTAAGAAAAGACTAATCAGGATAATGTAATATGATTATAATGACATATAACAAGTACTGACATTGAAAACTATTCCATACACATTCCATACTGAACCTGGGGGGCCGCCAGGTGGAGTGGTGTTTAAGGGCACTGGACTCCCACATGGCTGACCATGGTTCGAGTCCTGGACCTGGCGGCTTGCTTTCTTGCTTTCTCTCTCTTTCACCTACTCTGTCCCTCTCTAGTCAAGTTAAAATAAATAAACAAATAAATAAAATAAAATAACTCTTAAAAAATACTGAAATCTGGTGCATTACTAGTAGCACTGTTTTTGTGAGTCCATCAAGAATTTACCTACATGGGAGAACAAGTCCCTTGGAATATCAACTGCCCTATTCTCAAAAAAATGTATGCCCAAGTCCGAGTGGATGGTTGCCATTACAGAGCAGGATTATTTACTAAATGCTCTATGAATCATTGAGAAACACAATTTGACCTTTAAGAGAGTGTGGCAGCAGAGGTGATGATCAAGACATGACATTCTCCACCCAGGGTTACTATTACTACACATTGGAATATGAAATAAATGCTATCTAACTTGTGAGAGGGAATCGTTCCTGGGGGAGGTATATTCCGAAGGTATCACAGCAGCATCTCAGCTTTATTAGTGCCTGAGGCAGGCTTCAGAAGCCATGGGAATGAAAAGAGCAGTGGCATAGGCAGTCTCAGAAGGCATCAAAATTATGAGTCAATATTGGAGAGAAAGAAAATGATAGAAGCTGCATGGTAGCAAAGAAGTCTGTTTCATGAATACATATGAGACATTTCCTGGGTAAAAGAAACAAGATGGGAAAAGATTCTAGGAGACTAGAGGTCCTAAAATAAAGAGATGGGGTGAATCAAAGAAAGTCATATAGATATATTCCTTCCACATCAACATGGTGAGAAAAAACCATAAGCACACACATATATCTGTAATATAGATATCACATATCTATCTAAGCATGCATAGGGAAAAAGTGAAATTTATTACCCTAAACAATAATAATTGTGTTACAATGCTGGATTTACATAATTTTTTTTCTCAATTTTGCAACATAACTGTTTTTATTTATATTTTCATAAGAAGTTCATGTGACTATTTGTAATATATTTTTAAAAGAAACCATCTGGGGAGCTGGCAAGTGGCCAGGTGGCTAAAGCACTGAACTCTCACATGGCCGACTGGTTTGAGTCCCGGACCTGACAGATTGCTTTCTCACTTTTCTTCTCTCTTTCTGTCTTTCTAGTCAAATTAAAAAATAATTAAAATGAAGAATAAAATTAAGTAAAATAATTATTTTAAGAAAAAAAAAATGGGCCAGTCAATAATTGTGATGTTGAAGGTTACTGGAACCCACATGGACAACTGCACAGTTCAAACCCTGTCCTAATGGCTTGGAAAACATACTGGGCATGTGTGTGTGCATGCTTAACATCCCCAAAGGAGGGAAAAATGCAGAGCAAGGGATTGCAGCTTTCTCACTTTCTCTCTCTATATATCTCTCTCCCTATGTCTCTCTAGTGAGTTTGTGTGTCTTATAGCAAATTAAAAAAAGAAAAGTAAAAAGAAACTAATGAAGGTAGTCAAAACTATATTAGTCCTGAAAATTTATGCTCTGAACACTTCTGCACCTCACTTCCATATATTAGCCTCTTTGTTCTATTATTCTCAGTTTTAAAGGATGATTTTTTAGCTTATTGATGGCTTTAAACTCCAAAGTATTAACATTTGAAGCATATTCAAGATACATACATAATGTCATTTATTTGATTGATGGTTAGGAAATAACTAGATTCAGGTAATCATCCTTCTACTAAATATGTCATGGCCTCCAGTAAGAACACAGATCTCAGGGCCAATAGATGGTGTAATGGTTAAGGCACTGGACTCCTATGTGACTGAACTAGGTGCAAACCCCTGGACCTGGTGACTTGAAAATCATGCCAGGCACGTGTGTGTGTGTGTGTGTGTGTGTGTGTGTGTGTGTGTGTGTGACCAAAATCCCTGGAGGAGAATGGTAGAAAAGGGATTGCAGCAAACTCATCCCCTCTGGAGGTGATTTCTTACTTTACTTCTCACTGTCTCTCGCTATCCCTCTCCTCTCTGGCAAGTACACATGCTCTATGGCAAACACCTTAAAAAGAGAGAGAAAGAGAGATAACTTTAACCAGAATGGGGTTATTTCTAGATGTCAAAAAGGAAAGAAAATGAACATAGGAGCTAATATAGATTTATTTCTCCAGGAAACAAAAACTCTCAGGAGCCACACTTCAAATACTGTATCCCAGCCATTCTGATTTATTTTCTTAGTCGTCAAATATACCTTAACATCTGAAGGCTTCGCAAATGTTGTTGTTCTGATAGGATTACTATCTAACTTTTAATCATTCTTTAAAGCTCAAATTACATTTCAGGACATCTTGTACAAACCTCAAAATCACTTCTGTCATAGAACTTCTTTATATTATAATGCATATACTTATTTCCTTTCTATCAATAGTTATTACATTTCTTTCATGGTTGTATCATATCTCCAGTAACTATGGATAAAATATTTCATATTATAAAATCACATCCATTATTACAATAAAGTGACACATTTTGTGCTTCCTCCCTTCTACCAAAATGTAACTCAATATCAAGCAACCTATAAATTTGCATAGTAAATTTATAGTGTGTGGCATATTATATTTAGAATTCAAAATTGTCAGAACCTCTTTTATTTTTCAGTTTGGTAATAGCTTTTGCACAAAGGAGAGTGCAAGCTGAAATAACCTGTCCCGTGGCCTGCAGATGGCATGGTGATTAAGAAGCTGAACTCTCACGTGGTGGACCAGTTTGAGACTTGGTTGGTCATGATGGTTTGGAAATCACACCCAGTGCATACACATATGTTCCCAAAATCCCAAAAGGAGAATGGAGGAGAAGGGATTGCATCATGACCATCCCTTCTGGGGGAGATTTCTCACTTCCCTCTTTGTCTCTCTCTGTGCCTTTCTGGTGAGTGCATGCACCCTGTGACCAAAATTTAAAAACAAAAAAGAAGAAAAAACAAAAGAAATAACCAGTTCAAAAATACAAATCTCTGTGTGGGGTATATAGATTTTAGAAAGAAAAAAATAATCTATGATATGAGAGAGAAATAATAATGACAATAAGGTTTTGAAATCATAAAAGTTTGCCAAGTTTAATCATTACTGAAGAGATTAAAATTAAGTATATTTCATCTCCCAGCTAGCAGAGATTTTTTTTAACAATGTTCCATAATTAACTCACATATGTTATTCAAACTTTGACTTCTATATAAATATAGAGGTGTAATTTAGATGCATATAAAGACTTTGAAATAAAACAGTGTGACAATAAGAGACTTTTTTTCTTATTTCATTCAATGTCAGGAAAATATAATAGAAAAATCTGTCACTTTTGATGGGGAACAAAGTATAATTAATTTAGTCTTACTTGAGATCTTTGTTTAAATTTGATTTTCAGTTATCTAAAGCTTATTGTTTAGTTTGAAACTTGCAGATTTAGTTTTCTTTTCTGTGCACCTTTAAAGCACCATAGTTGATTTTTAAATGCACTTTAAATTCTATGTGATCTGCATTTTAGTTTTCCTTCATTTAGTGTTCATTCTGTTTTAAAAGGAAGACATTTTTTAGCTTATATTTTCCTCTTTCGGCAAGAAACAGAGTTTATAATTTTGTATTTTATACTGTGGATTATGACTGTATGATGTGTACTAAACTAGCGTTTCTTGGGGCCAGCAAGTAGTATGGTGGTTAAAGGCACTAAATTCCCACATGGCAGTCCATGGTTCGAGTCCAGGACTTGGCAGCTTGCTTTCTCACTTTCCCTTTATTTCTCTCCCTCTTTCTCTCTCTGGTCAAATTTAAAAATAATAATGACAATGGAATTAAATAAATAAATAAACCTTAAAAAAATAAAATAGAGTTTCTTTATGAATTTTTATTTTTGTACATCACAATATAGAAGCAAAAAACCAAATGTAATCCTGAATAATTCTCTAATGACTTCAAAGTATTACAAATACTGAGAACCAGCAGTTAGCGTAATGGCTTTGTCGCTTTACTCCCACGTAGTCAACCGCGGTTCACGTCCTGGACCCGGTGGCTTAAAACTCACGCCGGGCATGTGCGTAGAAAAAAATAAATAAATAAAAATAAAAAAGTATTACGAATACTGTGTATATATATATATATATATATATATATATACATATATATATATATATATATACACACACACACACATATATATGTGTGTGTGTGTGTATGTACACACACACCTACTGTTAAGCAAGATGGTGAATGTAAAGATACCTTATTTTTGAGAGGTCTTGCTTTATTCATTGTAGATACAACCATGCAAAAATACCAGAAATTGAAAAATAATAATCTAAAAATTAAGTCATACCAAATTATCTATACAAAATGCACAGCTTGTGGGAAAGAGAGATGACAGGGATGGAGCACATATATCTATAGATCACCTTTCACTTTCAGTTTTCATCTATGAAGGAGAGAGATAAAGACAGTACACTCAACAAGGTCTTTATGCCCAAATCTGTCCTCAGCTAGCCCTGGCTCATGGGCACATACATGCCTGGAATACTCAGGGAAGTTTTTAGTGGTAAGCCTCTGTGGATCAGCCTCACAAAGTGTTTTACTTTACTCCTTTGCCACTGTATGTTTCAAATATATTTGCAATGTATTATACTCCAGCTTGTTTCAGAATGGTGTGCAGAAGGATGTTGTCAATCATAACATTTTCTTAAAAAACAATTCCTACTTTATGACTCAGAATCTAGCATGGCATTCTCCCAGGATTGATACCTAGAGGTAAATCATAAAAACCACTTGAAGTTTGGAGATACTGTGAATAGAACCTTCAAACAACTGAGATGATGCAATTGGATTTAACTTTAAAATCAGAGCACTGGTTCCAAATGAAAGTACCTTATATTTGTTATTTCATTAATATTCGTTGTTCATATGCTGTTTCAAGTATTGTTCTAGACAATGGGAATAAAACAGTGAGCAAAACTGCTGTGGATTGAATATTTGTGTCCTCTAAATACCTTATATTGAAGCCCTAATCCTCAATGTGATGGAGACTTTAGAGACAGTTATGAGGGTCATGAGGGTGGAACCAGTGTAAATACAATTAGTTATAAGACACAGAAGAACATGAGAAGACACAGTGAGAAAGTGGCCACCTGCAAGCCAGGAAGTGGGCATTCACCAGACTGAATCATCTAGTACCTTGACCTTGGTCTTTTGTCTCCAGACTGTGAGAAATAAATGTTTGTGGTTTAAGCCACCCAGACAAAGACATTTCATTACAGTCGTCCTGACTGAGACAGAGACAGAGAAAGTTCAAAAGACTTTGAAAAAATGGAGGAAAGAAATTATACATATAAATCAGATTATGGCAAATGTTATGAAGAAACTAAACTATATAAAGTGGTACAGACTGATTACGTAACTATCATTAAAAAGAAGCCTCTTGGTTAATTTATCTAAGCATAGAATGATACACATAACTCAGAAGAAAAGGGTTTGCAGAGGATGCAAGAAATGCAAAGATCCAGAAATGAGACAGAGTTTGGAGGGTTACAGAAACAGGAATTCAGTATGCATCCATTACAGAGTTATTAGAATAGTTCTTAGATTTAAGATCACAGAGTTGTACTCAAGGAAAGATGATACAAAAAAAAAATCATATAAATAGGGTCAGCAGATGGCACAGTAGTTGGGGTACTGGATTCCCACATTCCCACATGGCGTACTGCAGTTTGAGTCTCAGAACTGGCATCTTGAAACTCACACCTGGTGTGTGTGTGTGTGCATACCTAAAATCCCAAAAGAAAAGAAGAAAAGGAATTGTAGCATGGTTATTACCCTCTGAGAGGGGAGAATTTCTTGCTTTCTGTGGTTCTCTCTGTCTGTCTCTGTCTCTCTGGCAAGCATACAACATGCCATATAGCAAAAAATCTCTCAAAAAAAAAAAAAAAACGATGGTATGGAACAGAGCTGGAAATACATAAGAGAATAGAATGCCAGATGAAATGTGATGGAAAAGTATAGAAAGATGCATCATGAACTGGTTAATATTTACAAAGATCCCTTAGACTCTCAGGTGGGAAGTTAGTTATTTGTACTTGATAGGAAAAGACAGATCTCTTAAAGTAAAAAGAAAAAAAAAGTGGTGAGGCAAACTTGATTTTGAGCCATCTCACAGAAATGGAGAAAACTAGATCTTGCTCGGAAATGTTTCTTTCTCTACCTCTACCTAAACTAGGTCTTTTCAAACCACTTCTATAGGTCTACCTCCATAACTTCAACTTCACTTTGGAGTGCAAAAAGCCCTTTTGTTAGCACACACCCTGCAGTCCCATCTGTGTATGGAATATATCTGCTATATGTTGATCATTTCTTAGTATAAAATGACTGATGTCTCAATGCATTTTCAAATTGATATACTAGTTTCTTTTAATTAACTTGTGTTAAAGAATCATTAACCTTGAACTCTTGTGATGGTTGTGTTCTTGTAAGATAGGAAAATTAATTAAGTGGGGACATATAATGTCGCTCCTTCATATCCTGGCTTTCGTCACTCAGCAGTAAATCTTCCATATTCTTCCACTTTCTGTCAAATGCCAGAGTTTTGTTGTTTTTTTTTTATGGCTGAATAGTATTCCATAGAGTCAATGTGCCAGTTTTTCAATCCATTCATCTGTTCAGGCACATTTGGGTTAGTTCCATGTCTTAGCAATTGTGAATAGTGCCGTAAAAAACATTGATGTGCTAGCACTTTTCCGATTAAGAATTGTCCCCACTTAATATATACCGAGTGTCTGCACTCTATGACTAAAACTGATTGACTAAAGGAAACACAAACACAATAAATGAGTGTAAATACCAGATATAGTGTGTGTGGAAGAGTAGGAAGAACATTTAGAAGAAAAATAGGGAGGCAAAGCATTAATGGGACAAAGAAATGTGGTACTATCTGTTGAAGATATTTTATAGTTGAACCAACTGGACTAGGGAGAACCAACTGGACTAGGGAGAAATGTTCACATAGTGAAATATTCACTTTTTAATCTCAAAATGGTAATTGAATGTATAAAAAAAGAAATAAAAAAGAAAGTACACTTAAGAACAAACAAAAAATAGGAAAATAATAAAAATACTTATTATATATAACAGTGAAAACACAGTGCAACATTATTTATTATTGAAATTTACTGTAAGGTTTAAAACTATTTTATCAAAGACCAAAAGAGGCATTTATTTCCTTGGTGATACCATCTAGTACCACCATGACTTTACCACTGTGCAGTCATTTTGTCCCATGTCTGTGAACCAGTCAATCTATGGCTCCCCAGTAAGCGTGCCCTTGAGTAGAAAGAGCAGTAATAGTTCTTGGAAAGCAGCATTAGGTCTCAGACTCACTTATCAGAAAGAACATGACAAGGGCATGTTTCTGTCCTCAATTGATCTGTTGTTTTTAGATCACAAATGACAGAAACAAGAAAGGCAAAATTATCAGGATATCTTGAGTCAATTAGAACCATATCTTCCAGTCACAAGTTCTCTTATCCTTCAGCACTCAGAGCTCATGTTCCAGGAGTTTACTATTGAACTGGTCAAGGATATGTCACATTCCAAAGTCCATGGGGAAATATGTCAAGCTGAATCCACAAAACACACTATTTAATGCTTACTTTTAAAGACACAGTCTGTGATAGCACTTTTTACTGCATACTAACAAAAATAACAATCTCACAAACAGACGATGAGTGCCTTTCATCCCAGATTTTTTTTCTGTATTGGTAACTATTAAAAGCATTCATAAAACGGTCTGCAATGGATATTGAAATATCAACTAGAATAAATGAAAATAAAAACCCAGTAACTAAAAACATTTATCAAAATTTCTACTTTCTCCATTTTTTTTTTTTTTCATCTTGAGATCTGGCTTAATATTGTCACAGTCATGTCCCACCCCACCCCCACCTTGGTTTTTTTTGAGAATTGCTATACTAGTTTTTTCAGTTTGTTGACGTGTAAATGAACTCTCCAGAGTGAGATGGAGGAGAAAGAGAGAGAAGGAAAGTGAGAAAACATCCCAGGAAGAATAGCCATGTTGCAATCTCTTCTCCACTTTTTTCTTGGGATTTTGATCGCACAGACACATACATGCCTGGTCTGTTTTTCAAGCCACAGGGTACAGGACTCAAATTGCACAGTTGGTGATAAAGCATTCAGCCGGCTTAACTACCATGCCACTGGCTGACAATTGTACTTAATTTTAAATGATTCTATTTTGATCAAAGATATGTATCCTCTATATCCACAACCTGTGGTAAGAAACAAGTATTTTGTAAGAAATATCCATATTATATTCACTACTATTCAGCACAGTAGATCACATTAGTAGAGTTGTTTTGCAAGGAGTTTGGTAAATGCTATTTCTTTAGAGGAAACCTGTACTAATTTGGAAAGGATTACTTAGTGGATATGCTATGACTATTCTTCCTTTTACATTTTTCAAAATTATTTTAAGAGAGATTTCTTTGTCATATGGGTTGTGTACTTGCCAAAAAGACAGAGAAACAGAAAATGAGAAATCGCTCCCCAGGAGGGATGGCCACATCACAATCCCTTCTCTATTCTCTCAGGATTTGGGGCATGCACGCTCATAGGCCCAGTGTGAGTTTTAAGTCTCAGGGTCCAGAACTTGATCCGTAGTTGACTACTTGGGAGTCCCCTAAAGTAACTAATACTCATTCTGCTGTCCCTTACTTTTTGTTTCTAATCTCCATAATAGCCATAAAGGAATGATGATTTTAGGACTATACTCTTTTCATTTAAGAAAGAAGTTGGTGTCTTTCTTTGCCGAAAATGTGGGAGGTGTATCATAAGATATTTTTCTTTTTCTGAAAAGATCAAAGCTCTGAAAAACCACCTGGACTATTAACTCCTAAGCTGTCCACTTTATCTCTGAGGGAATAACAGAATCATGATCTATATCGTTGTTAAGAGGCAAGATAGATTGCCAGCAGGTGGCATTAGTGGTTAAGGCATTGAACTCCCACAAGGCTGAACATGGTTCCAGTTCTGGACCCTGTGGCTTGAAACCCATGTCAGTCACTTATACGTATATGTGGTGTGGTCATCCCCACCTAGGGAGTGATTTCTTGTTTTTTCTCTGTGTGTCTTTTGGGCAAGCATACATCCTATAGAAAAAAAAAAATCTCTCTTTCACACACACACACACACACACAAAAAAAAGAATAGGAATAGGAATAGGAGAGCTGGATTCCCACATGGCCCTTTGCAGTTTGAATTTCAATTCTAGTGGCTTGAAAAACATGCTGGGCATGTGTGAATGTGTTTCTCAAAATCCCAACAAGCTGGAGAAAGAGAGGAGAAGGGATTGCAGAATGATTATGCCCTATTAAGGAGCACTTTCTTCCTCTTCCTCTATTTCTGTTTCTCTTTAGGGAGTGTACTTGGCAATTAAACAAATAAAAATAAATTATGTTCCTCAAACTTTGCTTTAGAGGATGTTTTTGTCTATAGAATAATAGAACTCTTTCTCACCTTCATCTATGTTGATTGTAGAATAAAGAACTGAGAATTCTAGGAAATAATGATACAGTTTTAAAATTTTACCTCTTTTTATTTATGATGATCTAGATCCCTGTACTCTTGCTTCACTCCCTTCCTAAAAACTAGCCTGCCTCTGGATCTTCTGGCTACAGGTGACTGGAAAATATCATCCACTTTATTGACATTATGTTGAGAAATGTAGTTGGATTTGCATAATTTTAGTTATATTAATTATACATGAGGTTGGAAAGAAGTTCATGTGTCCTAAAGCTTGATGTTAATGCTAAGCATAATAAGAATGCTAAAATTTTCTAAATTTATGTTAGTTTGGTACTGACTATAAGAGTCATATCTGAAAGCAATTGTGTCAAAAATTGTGACACCCTTATATTCATATTTTGTTTAAAAGAAACGAAATCCTTAGAGTAAAGAATACTGATAAAATAAAGGCTTTGAAAGTATTACTAATGGAAAATCACAAGGTAGAATTATCTTCATTATATTTTACAGAATTTATTTTCAGGATGATAGTATCTGACTTTAACACGATGTAATTTTTTAATTATGTAATTCTTGCAACTTCCATTAAATGCTGTCTATATTCAGAGAAAAATAATGGGAAAGCTATTAATATTATATAATATTAGTGATATGAAATATGAGCTCTTCTCAAAATTATATGCATAGAATGTCATTAGCTTTTGTTAAACCATATTTCTTTCCAGTGTAGAAAGGAGCTAAGAAAAATCTATTAATTCAGGGTTCTTATGCATACTGATAGTAATATTCTCATTTTAAAAATGTGGTGTCATATTTTAATGCAAGATTTAAAGAAGTCCATACAAATGAAAAATTGAATGTCAGTTTTGAAACTAATACATGAAATTGTTAGAGAAGCAGTAGTGAATTTATAGATCTTTACTGAGTTTATTTTGTACTTACATAGCTTTTTATTGTTACTTAGCTAGGTCATATATCTACTAGTCAAGGGCATTAAATACAGAGGTGGGGCCAGCTTATCACATGGTCATTAAGACATCTAGATCCCAAATGGCCTACTTGGTGGTTCAAATCCTAGAACCTAAGGCTTGAAAAACTCACTGGGTACATATGTGTGTATGCCTAAAATCTAGAAAAGAGTAAGAAATGGAGGAGAATAGATTGTGATATGACCATGCCCCATGGATACTCCCTTTCTTCTTCTCTTTTTCTTTTTATCTCCTCCCAACTCCTATAAGCATATAAGCCCTCTGGCAAATTAAAAATATATATACTGAGTTGGACTCTTGACTTGTGGTAATAAAATTGAATTCAGATATGTTCAAAAATGTTACGGTCTTGGGAACCAGCAGTTAGCGTAATGGCTATGTCGCTGGACTCCCATGTAGTCGACCGTGGTTCATGTCCCTGACTCGGTGGCTTAAAACTCACACTGGGCGCGTGTGCGTGCATGCCCAAGATCCCGAGAGGAGAATGGAGGAGAAGGGATTGCGGCGTGACCATCCCCCCTGGGGGGTGATTTCTCGCTTTCTGTCTCTCTATCTCTCTCTGTCTAGCGAGCACACACGCCCTATAGCGAAAATCTCTCAAAAAAAAAAAAAATGTTATGGTCTTTACAATTTGGAGGATTATGATCATGGCAAAACAAAATTGTACCCAGCAAAGTTAAATATGCAAGGAAAACTTGAACATATGCTCTCCAATAGGAGAGAACAATCAGAATACACTCTGAACTCTACTTCACTGTACATTTATTAAAGATGACTCCCCAGTCTTGAAAAACATACCTGCATGGTAAATCTGGCATGAGGCTCTTAAATAAATATTTGCATCTTGAAGGATTAGTGAAAAAAGTTTACAAATTTTCTTTTTTTTAAGTCATATAAAATTTTTAAAATTATTTTTAAAACATATTTTAATTATTACAGTCTGTGTATTCTTCTAAAGTTATACTCTATGAGATGTAAGAGACCGCTGTGATTGGGTATTCTAGGTTTTATAAGGGCTAAGATAAGAGGGAGGTAAGAGGCTCTGAGGCAAAAAAAAAAAAAAGCAAAAGTATATAAAGTTTAGACCAAACAAACATTTAACAGATACATGAATTAAAAGTTATTTGTTGATGATAATGTATTTGGTAATATCTTTGACATGATTGATATGCACTGCATCCATGCTGGAAAAACAAATTTTGGACACAGTAAAGATGTGTAGTGATTAAATGTAAATTCAAAAAGCATAAAAGGTAAAATAAAAATGTTTAGATGAACTGAGGGAACATTAAGGCCATCTTAGTCAATTATGAGATTTACAGGAAAAACTCAGAATGAACTTCATTAATCTGAATTTAAATAGTTCACTATTTTTAAAGTCTCAATTGAAAATATAATGGTTTATTAACTTGAACATTATTTTTATTATAATAGGTATTTTTATATTCCGAATAGTTGTTATTTTAAAAGAATGTTGTGATTTTGATGAGTTGTAAATATTCATTAATTCTTCATTCTCAGGAAAACAGACATCAAAGTCGCTTAGTTTTAGTATTGCTTTTTCCAAAGCTAGACATAATCTACTTTCCTACCTTGAGTCCTACATAAATTAAGTGACTTACAGTTTTTAGAGTACTTAATACTATCCTATACTATGTGCTTTGTAAGTATTAGAAAATTTCACTCTCATTCTTCTTGGTGAGATTTTTTGTTATAGAACACTTGCACTTGCTGGAGAGACAGAGACAGGAAGCGAGAAATCATCCCCGTGGAGGGATGGCTATACCACAATTCCTTCTCCATTCTCCTCTCAGTATCTTGAATATGTACACACATGCACCCAGCATGAGTTTTAAGCCACTGAGTCCAGGACTCAAACCATGGTTAACTATGTAAGAGTCTAGCTATGTAACCATTATGCCAACTGCTGGTCCCTCGCTCTCATTCTTGTTTATGCTGTTGTTCTCTTCTTCCTCCTCCTTCATTATAGTATTATTATTAGTTTTTGTTTTTCTAATTATCATCATTAGTTATCATCTTCTACACCTGACAAATTTGTAGACAATCTTCAAAATGCATAGTATAAGAAAAGAATTGGTATTTGATGGACGTAAATTCTTGCTAAAGTTCATCCACTTGAGTTTCTCTTTCTGCATGTTTAACATAAGGATAATAGTTATTATTTCATGTAAATATAGGAATTAAACAAGCTAAAGAAAGGAATCCAACAGAGGTTTGTGAAAGGTCTTTCCATATACTCTTTTTCTGACATCTGTCAAGAAAGCAAAAGGTAGTTTATTAAGTAAAAGTGAAGTACACTCCCAAGAGGTAGGAGCAGGCCCAGGCACAAGAGAGAAGGAGTGGCTTAAGGTCCCCAGAAGTTGCATTCTCTGATACTAAAAAAAATATTATTCTTTAGTCTAGGTAGTATTAGTTGAACATTGGCTGGGCCCACTAGTTGTTCTCATATCCTTGACTCCATCAAATGTGGCTGGGATAACTGATTCATCTCATTGGCTGTATCAAATGTGGCTTAATCTGCTAGACATCCCCCACAGGAAGGCTTCTGCCTATCTTATTGTGCGCAGGGAATTTTCTGCCCTGATTGGATTTTCTATCTAGCCACATTAGTAGATGTTCCAGCCTCCTCAACTCGCCTATAGCTATGGTTATCTTTATGTACAGAGACATTTCTAATGAAGTTTGGTTCAAAAATGCTACAGGGCATCTTAAACTCTTTCTATAATTAAAACATGATTTTATGAATCTCTTAAACTAATTGTACCTTTCCACTGCCTATCACATTCACATACCGTATTTCAAAAATGGTAACAGATATTGAATGGTTCCTATATGCATAGCTGTAATTATAACGGTTAATGCTAGAAAGAGTATGGACTCTCCCAGAATTTTTTAAAAAGTAATTATTTATTTAATTTTATTTATTCTCCTTCGGTTTGACCAGAGAGAAAGAGGGAGAGAAAACAAGAGTGAGAAAGCAAGCCACCAGGCCCAGGATTTGAACTGCAGTCAGCCACATGGGAGTCCAGCATCTGAACTACCATACCACTTGCCAGCATCAGAACTCTACCAGAATTTAAGTTAATTAATGTACACTCATGCACGCACATCTGCATAATTACATAAAAACAATTATAACTCGGTATGTATATTTTTACATACAATGTATATTTTATATGTGAGAAAGAGACATAGGTGCATACAAACTAAAGATCTTATCACTAGAAGTATACAAGTACCAGTAATAAAATTATTTAAGAATATATTCCAAAATTGACTAATCTTTGTCCCAAGGCTGTCACTTGTATGGCATTAATTAAAGTAGGGGATGCTTACCCCCCCCATCCTTTCTCTGTATCTCTCTTGCCAGGGTGGCTATCCTGTACAATTTTTATTAAAGTCAACCACAAAATACATATAGTTTAGTGTTCAAATGTAATAACTTTCTATAAAGACTATGTTTTGTCTCATAGTTGTTTTTCTTTAATAAATTTATTTTTCTTGTGTTTTTTAACTCAATTTTTTTACTTAAAGCTTTTACATATGGCATATATTTATTTTTGTCTACACTTAACATATGTCCACATATCTTATTATTCTAATGCAAATAACAGAGGCATTTACACATCCTCTCTGAAGGAACACACTATCCTCCTAGACCTTAAATGTTTGTAGAAATAAATTACAAGAAAAATGATCAGCACAGAGTTAAAGTAGCTCAGCATACAGGAAGTAAGACTAAAAGAAAATAGAAAATTAGAGCCAATAGAAACAGATCCACCAGCCATCCTTCTGTAGTAGTTTGAATGTTGTTAAGACTCCTAATAGTTTTTGATGTTATGCTAATTGAAAAATATAAGCTTAATTTTTTCTACTTTATAACTTCTTATTTACACTTAATTGTTGAACATCTTTGTGGGGTGCAATGTAAGTTTTCAAAGCATGAAGGCAGTGTGCAATGAGCAAATCAATGATAATACTATATTTATTGCTGTCAGCAAAGAACCACATAGATATAAATATAAGATTGGCAGGGCCAGCAGGTGGCATGGTGGTTAATGGTGCTGGACTCCCACATGGCCGACCACATTTCGTGTCCCGGACCCGGCGACTTGCTTTCTTACGTTTTCTCTCTTTCTCTCTCTCTGTCCCTCCCTGATCAAATTAAAATAAATAAATGAAAATAATTGTGTGTGTGTGTGTGTGTGTGTATGTGTGTGTGTGTGTTGTTTTTTTTTGTTTTTTTGTTTTTTTGGTTTTTTTTTTATAAAAAGACTGGCAATGTCTGTTTTATCTACCTGTATTCCTGTGTCTGTTAAATGCTATTTTCCTTGATTCCTTCTGATCACTTCACCTGCTATGCAGACTCTGGTGTCAATAGTGTTCCTCTCTACTTCTGTCTTCAAATCTTACAATTTCTGTCATAAAGTGCAGACATTTGGTATATGTTGAGTAAGGCAAACAGGGTCTTTCATGGTCTGGCTTATTTTACTTATCATTACATTTTCTAGACTTGACCAGTTTTTATCAAATGATAGGATCTCATTTTTCTTTATGACTCAGTAGTATTGCATTATGTATATGTGCCACATATTTTTAATCCAGTCATCAGTTGTTGGACACTTAGGTTGATTCCATGTCTCATCTATTGTGAATAATGGTTCAATAAACATGAATGTTCATGCTTTTCTGACAGTGATTTTCTGACCTTCGAATAAATACCCAGGGGTGGGATTATGGGTTATATGGTAGTCTATTTGTAAGTTTTTGAACCTTTATATTTTTTCCACAATGACTGTCTAATTTATATTCCCACCAACAGTGCAAAAGGGTTCTCTTTTTGCCACAGCCTCTCCAGCACTTGTTCTTTGTTTTTATTTATTTATTTATTTTTTGACCATAGCCATTCTGACTGGTGGTAGGTGATAACTCCTGCAATTTTGATTTGCATTTACTTTATGATAAGGAATGTTGAATATTTTTATATTTTTTTGTCATTTGTATCTCTTCCTTTGATATCCTTCATTTTTTTGTTTTGTTTTGTTTTTGTAGAGGTTTTTGCTATAGGGCATGTGCACTTGCTGAAAAGACAGAGAGAGACAGAAAATGAGAAACTGCCCCCTAGGGGGATGGCCATGCTGCAATTCCTTCTCCTCCATTTTCCTCTTAGAATTTTGGGCACACAGACACGCACATGCACACACACACGGGGGCCTGGCGTATGTTTCAAGCTTCCTGGTCTGAGACACAAACACAGTCAACTATGTGGGAGTCCAGCACCATAGCTACTAAGCCACTTACTGTCACCTCTACACTTAATTTTAGAAGTCCATTATCTATAAATGTTTTCCCACCTCTTGTATGATCTAAGATCTTAAAATATTTTCAAAACCTTCTTTCCATAACCCTAGTAGTGGTTATTTTATTTTATTTTATTTGGCTTTATTTAGTCTGTTTTAAGTAGACTAAATACCATAATACAATGATAATTGTGTTATAGCATTAACATTTATTTAAGTTTACTCATGTACTAATCTCTTTTATTTCTTTTTTCTTATAACTCAAACATTTCAGCTAATAAAGTTTTCCTTCTGATTGAATACTCCCTCAACTCCAAATTGCCTATAGTGAGAGTCTGCACATGGAACAATCTCTCAATTTTTGGCTGTCTGAACATTTTTTTATTTGACTCTGCTTCTCAAAATATATTTTTATTGGGAAGTATGCTACCATCTGTTGATTTGTTGAAGTAAATTTCTCTCATCTTTCTGCTTGTAATGTCTTTAGCTTTGTTAGTCGGGAAATTATCTGTGATGCACTAAGGAAGTTATTTATATGTATTCCTTCTGTCGGGAACAGTGTACTGAGAGAAGGAAAATAGATATAGGCAAGCCCCACACTCAATCTGGTAGTCTGCCTGGGGACAGTTTATTAATTGCTATATAGAGATGTGGAGGCAGAAATCAGAGGTTTTGAATCATGTAGAGTTTGATTGCAAAAACAGAAGGCATGTAACTCTACAAAAGAAGAATACTAAAATTGTTCCTGTAGCTGTGTTAGAGTCTTTAGTGGTGAACTGGCCTGTGCACATAAGTCCATAGAGACACCATACTTGTGACTTTGCAGGGAATAGCTACTGTTCAGATCTGAATAAAAAATACTGAATGTCGTAGAGTACTGGACTCATAGAATTCCAACCAAGCCTTGGGATATATTTAAGAATCCAGAAAGTTCTTTAGAGGCAAGCATACAGTCTCTGAATCAGAACATAATCCTTAAATTGAAAGTGAAGCAGAAATAACCCCATCCAAACTAAGCACAAATAACATTTAACAGAACAAGGAAAATCTTTCAGAAACTTTATACTGTCTACCAGAACACATCAGAGCTATTTAAAGAAAATAATAATAATCTTTCCACAAAAGGTTACATTGCCATGAAAACATGAGAATTCGACAGTCAGTAAAAACAGATCACTAGATGCAATAGTTTTTGTGTGTTTGTTTTTAGGTTTATACCATAGGATGTGTGCACTCACCAGGGAGAGAGAAAGAAAGTGAGCAGTTATCCCTCTGGGGGATGGCACAGCCACAATCCCTTCATTCTCCTGTGATTTGGGGCATGAATGCACACACATCTCGTGTGAATTTCAAGCTGCTGGGTCCCGGCATCAAGCTGCAGTCAACCATGTGGGAGTCCGGCAACTTAACCACTATAACCACACTACCTACTGGTCCAATGCAATAGATTATAAATGATCAAAAAAGATTTTAATTTATATATGTATTTTACTACAGGTTACGCACCTCACCAGAGAGAGACTAAGAGAGAAAGTGAGAAATCAGTCATCAAGAGGTAGGCCATACTGCCTTTCCTTCTTCTCCATTCTCCTCTTGGGATCTTTGGAATGTATGTGCATGTGTCCAGCATGATTCTGAAGCTGCTGGCTCTAGGACTTGAACCATTCAGTTGACCATGTGGGATCTAGTGCCATAACGCCCACACCATCTGCTAGCCCCCAAAAGAATTTCACACAGCTATTAAAATTGATGTGAAGAGATAAATAAAAATATGAACATACAAAGGACTAGTTGATAAAACTACAAAGAAATGGAAACTATAAAAAGTAAATGAAGGTGCTAGAACAGAAAAGTACAATATGTGAAAAAAATTATCAAATGGGCAAGACAGTAAGTCAGGTACTGAAGAAAAAGGAATCAATAAAGTTAATGACAGAACAATGAAAATTTTTAAAGATTCTAAAATGATTTTTAAAAAAGTTAAATCGGGACCAGCAGTTAGCATAATGGCTATGTCGCTGGACTCCCATGTAGTCAACCCATGTAGTTTGAGTTCCGGACCAGGTGGCTTAAACTCACGCCAGGCGCGTGTGCGTGCATACCCAGGATCCCGAGAGGAGAATAGAGGAGAAGGGATTGTGGCGTGGCCATCACCCCTGGGGGGTGATTTCTCGCTTTCTATCTCTCTGTATCTTTCTGTCTGTCTGGCAAGCGCATACGTCCTATAGCAAAAACCTCTCCAAAAAAAGAAGAAAAAAAAAAAGTTAAATGGAGATTTAGCAAGAGGGCAGGATGGTGGTGCAGTGATAAAATGCAGTGTTTTATGAGACCGATCTCTGTTAAGAAGGTTGCAGATTTGTGTCCTGAAACCTACCTGAGTACATTAGGGATGTGTGTATCCATATCTGTGTCAGGTGAGGCTAGGGGTAGATTGTGACATCAAAATCCTTTGAAGGTGCTGCCTCTCTGTCTCTCCCTCTCTGTGTCACAGTCTCTGTCTTTCTCTCTCTCAGAAGAATTAAACAAAAAAGTGATTTAGTGAGGTGCAGAAAAATATCAAGTAACATAACAAGGACTATTTGTGGTTCTAGAAGAGAAGAGGATAGTGAGGGGTGATAATGAAATAATGAAAATATAAAATAATAGCTTATATTTTGCCAAAATGGTGAAAAATATCAATCTATATTTTTAAAAATTCAGTGAAACTCAAGTAAAGATGAAAAGAAATTTATAAAAATAAGTTAGCAAATTGGAGCCAGCAGATGGCATCGTGGCTAAGGCGCTGGACTCCCACATGGCTAACTGTGGCTCAAGTCCCGGACCTGGTGAATTGCATTCTCACTTTCTCCCATTCTCTCTCTCTCTTTCTCTGGTGAGAACACATGTCCTATAGCAAATTAAATAATAATAATAATAATAATAATAATAATAATAAATGAATATGTAAAAAATTGGCAAATTGAATCCAGTAATAAGTATTGTATTATAACTCAGTAGGCCTCATCCATGGAATACAGAATTGCTTTAGCTTTTGAAAACCAATCTAAATCAATCACAACGTTGATGTAGTAAAGGAGAAATGTCATAAGTGAAATAATCCCCTAATCTTTTTTTTTTTTTCTTAGACTTTTGCTATAGGGCATATTCACTTGCCAGAGAGACAGAGAAAGACAGAAAGTGAGAAATCACCCTCCTTCCCTGAGGGGATGGCCACACCACAATCCCTTCTCCATTCTGCTCTCAGGATCTTGGGAATGCACGTGTATGCACCCAATGTGAGAGTTAAGCATACCGGTCTGGGACTCAAACCATGGTTGACCATGTGGGTATCCAGTCATGTGACTATTACTCCACCTGTTGGTTTCCATCCAACAATCTTTAGTACCTATTCATGTTAATAACTGAATGCTAAATGAAGATAGATGAAAATTTCTCTAATATGCAGAAGTATATTTATGAAAAACCTACAGCTGGGACCAGCAGGTGGCTTGGTGGTTAAGGGCATTATACTCACATTTGGCCAACTGTGGTATGAGTCTTGGACCTGGCAGCTTGCTTGCACTCGCTCTCTCTCTCTCTCTCCCCCTCTTTATCCCTTCCTCTGTCCCTCTCTGATCAAATTAAAATAAATAAATAATGTTAATTAAAGTAATTCTTAAAAAAATATGAAAAACCTACAGTTAATGTCATAATTAATGGTAAAACATTGATGCTTTTTTCATACAATTTTGTTCTTTTTTATTTTTATAAAGAATTATTTTATTTAACTTTATTTATTTATTTATTTTAATTTGATCAGAGAGTGAAAGAGTGAGCAAAAGAAAGTGAGACAGCAAGCTCCCAGGTCCAGGACTCAAACTGCAGTTGGCCATGTGGGAGTTGAGCACACTCAACAATCATACCACCTGATGACCACTCTTCAAATGATTTTGAATAAGACAAAAATGTGAGCTGTCACCACTTTATTTAATACTGTACTGGTGGTATTATTAGTGCTAACAAGGAAAAAGAAGGAAAAAGAGAGATAATGACTAAAAAGGGAGACAGAAAGCTCTCTCTCTCTCTCTCTCTCTCTCTCTCTATATATATATATATATATACACACACATATATATATATAAACAACATGATTATATTTGTGACAAGTCTTGAGAAATATACAAAAGAATAACAAATGTCAGGATTTTAAAAGTCACAAAATATACAATCAGTAAATGAAAAAGCAATTGTACATAGTAGCAACAAACAATTGGAAATTAAACTGAAACACAATAGTACTTGTAATAGTATAAAACCATAAAAATCTTATCAGTAAGCTCAGTAAAAACAATGACAGCCAGTAGGTAAGGCGGCTGAATCCCACATGACCTACTGTGAGGTTTGAGTCTCAGACTTGGCCACTTGGAAAGTGTGCTGGATGCGTGTTTCTGTTGTGTGTACCCAAGATCCTAAAAGGAGGCAGAAATGAAGGAGAAGGAATTGAGACCTGGCCATTCCCATCAGGGATCCCTTCTCACTTTCCTTCTCTCTCTTTCTGTCTCTCTCCAGCAAGTTCTTATGGCCTTAATTAAAAATATATATATATAGAAAGCATGCAAATTTTATTTGCACTGAACAACAAAAACATTTCTGAGAGAGATTAAGAAGAAATGACAAGATAAACAATTTTGATCACATGAAAGATTCAATATTTTATAAAATGTTTGTTTCAAAATTACTTTATAGAGACCAGCAGTTGGCATAATGGCTGTGTTACTGAACTCCCATGTGGTTGACTGCAGATTGAATCCCAGGCCTGGTGGTTTAAACTCATTCCGGGTGTGTGTGTGTGCATGCCCAAGATCCTGAGAGAATGGAAGAGAAGGGATTGTGGTGTGGCCATCCCCCCTGGGGAGGTGATTTCTCACTTTCTGTCTCTCTGTCTCTCTCTGTCTTTCTGGCGAGCGCATGTGCCATATAGCAAAAATCTCTCAAAAAATTATTCTATAGATAAAAGAAATTTCAGTAAAAATATCAACAACCAATTATTACAAGCTAATTCTCAAATTCCTGTGGAAATTCAAATGACCTAGAGTAGTCAGAACAATACCAAAAATAAACGTAAATTTGCAGAACATATGCTGCCTGATTTCAAAGCTTATTATATAACTTCATTAAGACAGTGTCTTGTTGACATAGTGATGGACAAGTAGAAAAACAAAACAAAGAGCCTGCACTTAGTAGATTATAATAGATATGGACATATGTGTTCAGTTGACTCCACAAAGATGCAAGAGAATTCATTGATAAAAATCTCACTTCTTATGAACAATTATTTTGAAATAGGTTATATATATATGTAAAGCGTCTAAAATAAAAGTTTTTAGAAGAAAACAGAAAAATTAACTTTTTACTCTTGAAAACTCTAGTCAAAGCCTAAGAGAAGAAATTCACTTAAAACCTCTACACTATTAGTCTGCTATAGTTGAAATAATAGAACAGCACAGATTGGGTATTTCAAGCAACAGACATTTATTTTCTCATATTTCTGGAGGTTAGAAGTCCAAGATCAAAGTGTCATCATGATTGGCTACTGGTTAGACCTCCCTTTCTGGCTTGTAGGTGGCTGTCTTCTCATTGTGTCTATTTATGATGTATCTTGTTTTTCCCACAACCACACCTGTCCTATTTGGTTAAGACCATTATGATTTCATTTAACTCTTATTACCTCATTATAGGCCTTATCTCCCAAAAGTCATATTGGGGAGTGGAGTTTTAATATGTAGATTTAGGATCACACAATTCCACACATAATGGCATCTCTCTAACAAAGGAATTGTATTTAAAACACATTAAGACATGTCAAGTAAAAAAAATGAACAAAATCTACAAAAATATCCAGTAAGAATATAAAGTTTCTTATCTTTATCAGTCACTAGGAAATCAAAACTAAAACTACTATGGGATATTACTATGACTTAATACTTTTTAGAGAAACTAAAATTTGCTAAGTGTCAAAATCATGGAGAAAGCACAACATCAACTCAGTGAAATGGTGACATAGACAATTTTCATGACTGGTCCCACATAGGAAAGGTCCTGGGTTCATTTCCTAGGACCTTCCTGAGCATACTGAGTGTGTGCATGTGTACCTGTGATCCAGGCCACCTGAGACAAGGTAGATTGAGGGGACAGGATTCTATGAGGTCTGCCTGTCTCTGACTCTGTCTCACTTTGTCTCTAGTGAAAGAAATAAATACTCCTTAAAATAAACACTTAAGAGCCTTGCATTTTACTATATATAATTTTTAACTTAACTTAAAATGCTTTTAAAGGTATTAAATGGGAGCCAGCAGGTGATGTGGTGGTTAAGCCAGTGACTCTCACATGACCAACTCTGTGGTTCAAGTCCTGGGCCCAGTGCTTTAAAAAACATGCTTGGTGTGTGTGTGTGTGTGTGTGTGTGTGTGTGTGTGTGTGTGCATGCGTGCACATATGCATGCCCAAAATCTTGAGAGGAGGGTCAAGAAGAAAAGATTGCAGTGTGGCCATACCTTCTGGGAGCAGAGGTGTGGTTTCTCACTTTTTTTATCTCTCTCTCTCTCTCTAATGAGTACATGTGCAGTATGGCAAAAAATGTATATATTAAAAAGGAAAAAAGAAAACAGTATTAAATCTAAATTTTAGCAGGTAGTTTTGTGTTTGAGTTTGTAACTCTCTGATATAACATTTGTTGTATACATTTTCCAAAAATAACAATGTTACTTTTACTTAGAAATTAATATTTAAATGTTTTGCTCATTACTAAGCATTCAACTCACATATTAGTAACTATGATACTTATTCTATACTGTGTTTTCATAGATCAGAATGCAAACTCCATGAAGAAAGTTTTTTTTTAATTTAAGTTTATGTATTTATTTATTTCCTAAGCAGTAGTAATACAGAGAAGCATAGAGAAAAATTAAAAAGAGAGAGAAAGACAAAGAGACAGGAGCTTCAATGGGGTCTTGACGCCACAATCCCTCCCATTCTCAAGCAGCCCAAGACATTGAGCACATGCATGTCCAGCATATGCAAGGAGGTCTTTGGATGTGAACCTGGAACATTCCTACTTGGGTCAGCCTTGAATAGTGTCACATTTTACCTCTGCACACCGTCAAGCCCAGATATCTTACATATATTTTATTTTTTACCAATATCTACAGACAACCCAAGACATATAATAAGCATACACTAACTATATACTGAATGAGTGAGTAAATGAATGACCTATGACTTGGGAAAATTTTAAAAGCCCTTGAAAATATTACAGTGGGCTAGGCCCTGAATTCAGAATGCATAGCTAATTCCTAATAAACTTGCCCCTTTTTTCTCTGAAACTGTCCCTTAGCATTATCTTCTCTATTGCTAATCCCAGACTTTTCTGACTCATTCCTTTTATCTGCTTTCTCATGCTGTCTTTGCCTTGGCCTTGATACTCCATCAGCTACCCACTACTCCTTTCCCGAGGTTGCCATAAGGATCTTCACTGTTTTACTACTATGGTCCCTGCTGACCTATTAAAAGTACTTGCCACATGAAGAAAAATGTGGAGACACAGCAGTGTCAGCAGCGACAGCATGTCAGAATGTCTTAATCCTGAATGAGTCTTGGTACAGATCAGTTCAATATGATCACTCAGGTAGCCATGATGAGGTATGCTACTAAATCCTTTATTTCACACAGGTGGCATTTGTTCTTCAAAATTCCCAAGAATGTAAAGTGCATTCTGTCACAAGTTTCAGCGTTTGTTCCATGTAGCTATCTTTGTC
This sequence comes from Tupaia belangeri chinensis, assembly GCF_000334495.1. Taxonomy (NCBI): domain Eukaryota; kingdom Metazoa; phylum Chordata; class Mammalia; order Scandentia; family Tupaiidae; genus Tupaia; species Tupaia belangeri. The sequence continues at coordinate 1,659,282 of NW_006207163.1, forward strand.
TGGTGGTGGGCCATATGGGGTATCCACGCTTTCAGCAGTGCATATTCTTTGGGGCATACTCTTTTTTAGATCCTTAGAAACAGGAAATTTTCACCCAGGGAATGAAGACTTTCTGGTGCGTTAAACATGACAGTGGGAAAACAAAATGCCATTAAAGCTAACCCTTACTGAAATGCTCTTAAATTATGACTATGTAAGAAAAACATCTGTACAGGGGCCTGTAAGTGGTGTAGTGGTGAAGCCTTCCACGTGCCTGACCACAGTTCGCGTTCCAGACCTGGTGGCTTGAAAATCACTCTAGGAACATGTGACTTCATGCCCAAAGTCCCGAGAGGAGAATAGAGGAGAAAGGATTGTAGTGTGGTCACCTCCTCTGTGTGGGCAGGAGAGAAGGGGATTTCTCACTTTGGCTCTTTCAATCTCTCTCTGGCAAGCACACATGTCTTATGGAAAAAAGAAAAAAAAAATCAGTCCAGATTGAACCACTAGTCCTAATGATTCTACTCACGAGTGTGTCACAACTGATAAAAGTTCATAAACTACTACGCAAATGTATTTAAAAAGTACCACAATAAAGTGAGAAGAATTGGTTGACTAGAAAGAAATTTCTGTACATATAGTCATTTAAAATGTGAGAAAAATGTACCTACAAATTGATCAAAATATTTAATAAGATATTCATCTAGAAGATGCAATGCTTTATAATTACAGTGATGATTACAAAACATAAGAAAGAAAAGGACAAGTCACAAAATCAAACACCGTATTAATAGTCAAAGTCAACAGAAAACTAGGTTGTGGAAAATATTAGTTATGGTTTTGTAATAGTGTTGATATTCCAAGAAAAAAGTAACTGAATGGTCTTTACCCTTATACTGACAGAACGAAATACTTTCGGCTGCAGGATTTTGTGGTGGGTTAAGTATATACATCAATTTAGACAGAATATATACAATATATTACAAACCTAATTTTATTAGCATGTGTTTTGGATATACATCTTTTCTAATGTATTTTTCCATAAAATTCTGATGGCATTTAAATGAAACCTAAGGAGCCATGCTGTGAGCTTCACAATTCCTGAGCTGTTTTTTTTTCTAATAATATTTTCATTTACTTAATTTTGGCATTTGTTTCTGATGAACTGTAAATTAATATAAAAGTTGTATTTTAAGCAATAAATCATGTGCATTGTTTATATTACTTTTATCCCTATGGAATCTCTTATTGAAGGTAGACTGTATGTTTCAATTGATGAAGACAGATGTGTCACCCATGTATAACAGTAGTTCAATTAATATCCATCTTCTACTTCTTTTTAAGAGATTTTTGCTATAGGACACGTGCTTTCACCAGAGAGTTAGAGACAGAGAGACAGAAAGTGAGAAATCACCACCCAGGGGAGATGGCCACGCCACAGCCCCTTTTCCATTCTCTTCTCAGGACATTGAGAGCACATACACATGCAACTGGCCTGAGTTTAAAGTCATCAGGTCTGGGGTTCAAACCACAATGGATCATGTGAGAGTCCAATGCCTTAACCACTATTCCACCTGCTGGCTCCCATCTTGTACTTTTGAGTCACAGAAATTATGTTACTTCTACTCAGAACTTACCAGCGTAGATCTATACATCTTAGGATCTATCCACTCATGCATCCATCCATGTTTCTCACTATAGCTGTCTGCCTTAATCAGTTGAAGCTGCTATTAAAAAGAGCAATAGGCTGGTTGACTTATAAACAATAGAAATTTGGGACCAGTGGATGGCGTAATGGTTACATCATTGGACTCCCACATAGTTAACTAAGGTTTGAGTCCTGTGCCCGGCAACTTAAAACTCATGCTAGGCGTGCGTGTGAGTGTCCAAAATCCTGAGGGAAGAATGGAAGAAAAGGGAGAAGGGATTGCTGTGTGGCATCCCCATTGGGAGGTGATTTCTCATTTTCTGTCTCTCTGTCTCTTTCTCTCTCTACAGTGAATCCACATGCCCTGTAACAAAAAACTCTCTCTAGAAAATATAAATAATAAGGAAATTTATTTTTCATAGGTGTGGAAGCTGAAAGTTCAAGATTAGGGAGCCACCATGATCTGGTTTTGGTGTGGTCCTTCATAGGGTTGTAGAAAGCCATCTTCTCTCAGAGACTTACATGACAGAGAGTGGGCAAGAGAGTTCTCTTTTAGAAATGCTAATTATTGTTTTGATTATCACAGTTTTGGATAGGAAGTGCACAAATACAGAAAATTAATACTGAGTGAAGCAAACCAGGCTATGAAGGAGAGACATTGTATGTTTCCACTTAGTTTATATTGACTGTCTGTACTCTATGGCTGAAAATGAAATATTAGAGGATATAGAAGCATGGAAAATGGTTATAGATACTGGTTACATTGTGGGAAGAGGGTGGAAGAAGGAGGAGAGTCTGAAGAAAGACATTAAGGAGAAAAATGGAGAGGCAAGACATTTATGGGAAACAAATGAATTTATTATCTGTTAATGATAATGTGTATAGTATCCCCAATTAGGCTGGTGGGAAGTGTTCTCATATTGAAAAATTTACTTTACAAGTGAAGTGATGTATAGTGGTTGAATGTATAAAAGAAATTAAAAGAAAATAAAAAATATATTTTAAAAAATGCTAATTGCATTCATGAGTACTTTTTTTTTTTTTTTTGGAGAAATTTTGTGTGCTTTCCAGGGAGACAGAGAGAGACAGAGAGACAGAAAGTGAGAAATCACCCCCTGGGATTATGGCCAGGTAGCAATCCCTTCTTCACCATTTTTCTCTACAGGATTTTGAGCGTGTACACATATGTGCCCAGTGTAAGATTTTAGCCACCAGGTCCAGGTCTCGAGACACAGTTGACTATGTGGGAGTCCAGTGATGCAACTGCTGCACCATCTGCTTGTTCCTAAGTACTTTTCAAAGGTCTTACCTCCTAATATCATGTACCTATGTATTATCTACCGTTGCTACAATAAAGAAACAGAAGAAGAATAAAATAATCACACCCAAAATTTATTTCAAATTCACATATGCATTGTGAATTGATACAAATTACTTGAACTTGGTCAAGGTTTTGGCCTTTTCTAAGTTAAGAGTTATAAATTAATAAATTTTTGTGTTGTCAATTAAAATCATGCTTTGCTTTTTGAATGTGTGTATGTATTTGTGTGTGGCACATGGAAAGTTGTACTTTAGAATCATGTGGCCAATTTCATATAACATTTTAATTTAGCAATAAAATACTATTGGCTTAATATTTGTAAAAGGGATAAATTACAACTTTAAAATTTATTTAGAAGCATGTAAACCTGTCTCATTCTCTTTGATTCTAAATCATATAAATATACTTTGTTTTAGCTATAGGTTGAGTATCCCTAATCCAAAAAACTCAAAACTTTTTGAGTGCCAATATGGCACCACAAACAGAAAATTCTGTACCTGACCTGATATGATGGGTCACAGTCAAACTGCAGCAATACAAAAATACTGTATAAAATTATCTTCAAGATATACTTACAGGGTGTATATAAGACAAGTATGCGTTTTGTTTTTAGGCTTGGTCTCATTCTCAAGATATCTTGTTATGTATATGTAAGTATTCCAAAAATCCCCCCAACAGTTTATATTTCCAAAATCTATTAAAGATATTTTGGAAGCCAGATGGAGGCATAATGATAAAACAGTATTCTGTGTGGGAATCCCACATGTGCTGGCTCCTAGGTCAAGTTCCCACATATTTCCTTTACTATGTTACATGCTTGGCATACCTAACCCAAAGCTGGGAGTTTAATCATGGTGTCAGAATCCTGTTGGGAGTACAGTCTCCCCCTCTCTGTCTTTCATACTCATGAAAAAGATAAATATATGAGCATTAAAAAAAGTTTAAAAGTTGAGCTTTTGGGACCAGCAAATGGCATAATGGTTATGTCACTGGACTGTCACATAGTTGACCACAGTTCAAGTCCCAGTGGCCTAAAATTCGCGCCATGTGAGTGCACATGTGTGACCAAAATCCCAAGAGGAAAATGGTGGAGAAGGTAATTCGGCATGGCCATTCCCCCTGAGGGGGGGGGGGCGGTCAGAGGTGATTTCTCTCTTCTGTCTCTGTCTCTCTGGCAAGTGCTCATGCTCTATAGCAAAAATCTCTCTTAAAAAAATTGAGCTATTTAGGTGAATATTTTCACTAGGCAGTTTAATTAAATTATATTTCTGTTTCGCTTTTCATTTAGCATTTATGTGCACAAAGTGCTAAAGTTTGGAGATCTGAGTCATTACGTTTGATGAACTGAAATAATTATCATTGCATGGAAAAAACAATTCATTTATCAGAAACTTGTCCATAATATGTCAGAAAATTTATATATTAAAATAATTAGACTTTTCACTGTCCCTTTCACCAAACTGTCTGTCAATATGTCACTCCAAATTTCTTTGAGTTTTTGTAAGTGTTAAGCAAGATTATGGACACAAATCTGATCACAAAAATATGTGATCATATTATCATGCCTTAACTTATTCAGTTGTTCTGACACCTAAAATTATTTTGTTCCTTTCTTTTCCCAAGTTTACGTATTTGAAATTATTATGTAGTTCCAAATAGTTTCTCAGAATTCTGTTTTCACCTTTTGGCTGCCATAACTTACCGGATGTTTTTGAAATTAGAATTAACAGTAGAGCCACTTAAACAATCTGTAATTAGGACACTTGCTGATATGGGTCAAGCAACATACAACATCTAACATGAAGTATGGAAATTTTAATATTTATAAAACTAAGCAGGCAATCTGAAATGAAGAGAGCAAAAAAGAACAGGCAAACGGATGGTGTTGGTTTTACAGGTCCTCACAAAAATGTCCTTTATGCAGATGAAAGAGTCGGTTACAGTAAACTGGTTGTGTATCTTTGATATGCCTCTTTTCAGATTGTATTTATTTTTGTGTGCACATGTATGCATTTATATAAGAAGACTTGACTCTTGAGCAACACAGGGTTAAAAGATAAAGGTCCACTTATATGCAATTTTTTTTTTTGTTTTTCCAGTAAGTTTTGTGACTGTATTTAGAGACTTTGCCTTCAAGGAGGTAATTGGTTTAAGTGAGGTCATAAGATCAGACTCTAATCCAGTGACACTGGAGTTTTTGTAAAAAGAGACATCAGAAATTTCTTTCTCTCTGCTCTCCCACACATAGAAAAGGAAATGTAAGCATGCGGTGAGAAGGAGAGAGCTGCAAGGTAAAAAGAAAGGCCTTACCAGAAACCAACTCTACCGGCTCCTTCATATTGAACTTCCAACCTCCAGAACTGTAAGAAACTAAATTTCTATTATTTAAGCAACCCATTTTATGGTACTTTATTATGGTAACCAGGGAGACTAATACATGTGTGTGCACCTACATATAAATATTATATGTACATATGTATCATGTAAATATGTGCCATACATTTCCACATAATTTATATATACATAATATGCACATATATGTGCAGACTAGTACATGTATGTGTGTATCACATAATTTATATGTATTATATGCACATATATGTGCAGACTAGTACATGTATGTGTGTATATATCAGGTGTATGTGTGCATGCATATGTGTAGAGAGATTGAGAGAGAAATAGAGTTGGGAGACAGAAGACTAAAAAGAGATATGTTTGGGTAGAAAAAAATGCATGGTTCAAAAATTAAGGTAGATTCAAGTATTCATTTTCTGTTATACTTGTCTTCTCTCATATAGTTCGTGAGTCATTTTATGATTCAATTACATGATTATCTCTTGGACTTCAAAAAAACTAATATGCTATTTAAAATTTCTCTAGGTCTAGAAAAATATATCTGATATTATCTAGCATTATATAGGTTCTGAGAATATCAGGAATGATCTAGACGATGGTAGATACCTATATCTGTTTGTGATAGAATGGTGATTCTTTTTCAAAAATGGAACCAATAAATTTTGAATATGATGCTTGCCTTTTCATTTTTCAAGCACTATTGTCCTAGTATATAATGATTATTGTGAAAGAATGAAAATATATTAAGCCATAAGAGTTTTTATTTCACTATGATTTCTAATTTACATATAGTAGTTGTACAAATTTATGGGGTATAGTTTCATTTTTCAAAGCATGTGTACAATATGCAATACTCAAATCAGGGATCCAGACGTATTCACTGTCTCTAACTTTACCATTACTTTATGTGTGCACATTAGAAATCTGCTTTACAGATTCTTCTTAAATATATATTAAATTGTGACCAACATTCTTAACTCATCATGTCATACTGTTCCATAACCCACTTCATTTGTTTGCATGCACTCTTGCATTTGTTAGCTAAGGTTTCCTCCATCTCCCCTTCTCCCAACCCTTTTCAGCTTTTTGTATCCACTTCACACCTGTCTTCTTCTGTGTAATCAAGGCTTTAGCTTCTGCTATGAGTAAAGACAGCTATGGTATCTGTCTTTCAGTGGTTGGCCTGTTCCACTTAGAATTATTTCTTCAAGATTTATCCACTTTACCTCAAGTGACAGAAATACATTTTTAATGGCAGATTAATATTCCATTTTGTATATATACCACAATATCTTGGTCTATTCATCACTCATTGGACACTTAGGTTGATTCCATGTTTTAGCTATTGTGGATATTGCTGCAATAAACATGAAAGTGCATTTATCTCTTTGACAGATTGATTTTCTGTCCTTTGGCTATATACCCAATAATGGAGTTACTGGATCGTAAAGTGGTTCTATTTTTAGTTTTTTGAGGAACCTCCATCTGCTTTCCATAGTTGTTACACTAATTTACATTTCTACAACAGTATAGAGGACTTCCCTTTCTACATAGCCTAGACAGCACTTGTTATTCTTTATTTTTCTGTGCTTTATTTTTATTTTTATTTATTTATGGTTTTTGCTATTGGGCATGTGTGCTCACAAGAGAGAGTGAGAGAGAGACAAAGTGGTGGAAAGTGAGAATTTACCCTCTAGGGGAGATGGCCACACCACAATCCCTTCTCCTCTATTTCCCTCTAAGGATTTTGGGCATGCACCTACATGTGCCTGATGTGCTTTTTAAGCTTCCAGGTGCAGGACTTGAACTGTATCACCAAGGTAGGAATCCAGCACCTTAATTACCATGTCATCTACTGGCCCTTGTTTTTATTTTTTATAAAAGCCATTCTAATAGATCAGGTGATATTTCATTGTGGTTTTGATTTGTATTTCCCTTCTCATTTATTGATGTTGAACACTTCATGTGCATTTTGGCTTTTGGTATATCTTCCCTCGAGAAACATCTATTTAGCTTGATGGGTATTTTTTTTTAATTTTCTTTTATACATTCAATCACATAATTATCTTACAAAATGGATATTTCAATAGGTGAACATTTCCCCCTAGTACAGTTGATAAAACTACAAAATATCTTGAACAGATAATACCAATTTTCTTTGTGCCATTAATGCTTTGCCTCCCTATTTTTTCTTATAAATGTCCTTCCTCAGACCCTCCTCTTTCACACACACTGTATCTGGTATTTTAAAACAGGATTATTAAGCTTTTTTTTTTTTTCTGGTGAGATGTTTGAGTTTCTTTTATAATTTAATTATTAACCCTAGTCAGATATATAGTTTAGAATTATTTTTTCCTGTAGGTTGTCCCTTAAATTCATTACTTCCTTTAGTCATAAGAATTTAATCAAAAGTAATTTATTTTATATTTTATAGAATGGTCCAATGTCTCTCTTTGAAAGACTTTCTTTAATTACGTGCTAACAAAAACAAAATAATAGAATTTGTTTTAAATATATTTTAATATATTGTAGAGGTCTTTTACTTTGACATCTAGCACTCAAGGAACTAACATCCTGCAGAGAATAATTTTATTAAGCAGTGTCCAAATTTCTGGGCCATTTTTTTCTTACTATTTTGTGTAAAGGATCCAGGTACTGAGAAATTTATCAGAGCTTTGGGCGATCCCTTGGGACTGGAAAAGTGAAAATTAGAATTGATGTGTTGATCTCCACCAATGCAGCCAGAACTCGAAGTGCCAAGATCATGAAAAAAAGAAATGCTGAGAGAGGCATCTAATATTTGGCTCTTTTCTAAGCTCTTTTGATTTTTAAATTGTAGCCAATGTGCTAAACAACTGAAAGAAAATTTGACAATTTCATGGAAAGAGGAGGCAATCACTTAGTTTAGGACTTACCAAAGAAGATGGGAATTGATTAAACAGTTCATGATTTTAACTGGAGTTAGAACAAAACCCGCAAACCCACCTACAAAGGCAAAAACACAGCTTTGAATCAGTCCTATTCTAGTCTGATTAAATTGATCTGCCCCTACTCCACTGCTTGCCAGAAAGCAGAGAAAATTGTCTTGGCTGAGAATAACCACAATAAAAACCTTAAATTATCTTTATATTTTTTATGTGCATTATTTGACATTCTCTCAAAAACTAGCAGACTTGGAAGGACCCCATACTAAATTCATAAAAAAATTGTTGGAATTTTCTATGTGGATTTTAAAATAACTATTATTAATATACAAAAGAAGATAGAAGGTGTCAGAAGACAACTGGAAACATGAATCATGTAATAATTCTAGAATTAACACTAAGTAAATAGTTTTAGACATAGCTAGAGTATGTGTTAGAAAATAGAAAAGTTTGTCTCTAGAGAAGAGAGAAGACCACACAGGGAAAAGTGTTTTGAAAATACAGTAAAGAACATATAAGGTTTATGAAACATGTCAAAAGTTTCAGCATATCTTCTATATCCCCAGAATGAAAGGAGAGAAAGAGGAGAGATAAGAGAAGGTGAAGTTATGTGAAATGAGTTGCTATTAGGTAGAAAAGAGAAGAGAGGAGAAATAAAAGCAATAGACAAAAACATGGCTGAGAATTCCCCCCAAAATAATGAAAAACAAGAAAACTGAGTTTAGAACTATGTACCTCCAGGATCAGCAGTTGTGTAATGGTTATGTTGCTGGACTCCATATAGTTGATTGTGGCTTGAGTCCTGGACCCAGCTGCTTGAAACTCATGCCAGAGTGTATGTGTGGGGACTCAAAATCCTGAAAGAATGGAGGAGAAGGGATTGTATCATGGCCATGGGTAGTGATTTCTCACTTTCTGTCTCTCTCCTTCCTCACACATCCTATAGCAAAAATATCTCTCAAAAAAAAAAAAAATAAAGAAGGAAAGAATGAAAGAAAGAAAAAACAGAATACATAAATTGAGAACAAAACAAAACAAAACAAACAAACAAACAAACAAACACTGGGCCACCCTGGTAGTTAAGCTGGCTAGATTCCACATGGCTGACTGAACAGTTCAAGTCCTAGACCTGGCAGGTTGGGAAACACACCTAGCACATGAGTGTGCATGCCCAGAATTCCAAAAGGGAAAAATAGAGGCGAAAGGATTATGGAGTGACCAGTCCTGTGGGGGATGCTTTTTCATTT
>NW_006207163.1:1668786-1721024 GCF_000334495.1 Tupaia belangeri chinensis
TCTTTCCCTCTCTCTGGTGAGCTCACTTACTCTCTCACAAATTGGAAGAAAAAAAGAAAGACACTTTTTTTGAAGAAGCAGCAATGTCACTTAAGTCAACTTTATAACAAACAGTAAATACTAGAAATTAATACAATGATGTTATTAGGAGAGCTGAAAAAGATAATTATCAAACTAGAATTCTATGCCCAGTGAAGATATCCTTCATGATTAAAGATAAGAGCCTACCCTATGGCTCAGTGGTTAAGCCCGCCAGATCCCCTATGGTGTCCTGCAGTATGAGTCCCAGACAGGACCACTTACAAAATATGTCTGGCTTGTGTGGGTGTGTGCCCCAAACTTTGTGGAACGGAAAAATGGAGAAAGGATTGCAACATAACTATGCCCCATTGGTAAGAGGGTGACTTTTCTCTCTCTCTCTAACTATATGTATCCTCTGGCAATAAGAAAATAAAGATAAAAGACTTTCATAGAAAATAAGTGACAGAATTTATTGTTAGTTGTTTCAATTATAGCAAGTTTTTTTCCTACAAGAGGAAATACTTACACCTAGAAGCACAGAAAAATAGGGAGGAATACAAATCCAAGACAACGGTAAATATATAGAGAATTTAAATGTATGATAATATGTCATTGAAGCTAAAAAGTACATGGAATATGAAAAGGATTAAGAGTAGGAGTAAGTGGAGTTAGGGGTTCTAAGGTTCTTACATTCTTTAAAATGGTAAAAGTATGGACCAGCCAAGGGTGTGGTTGTTAAGGTGGCTGGATAACACATGGCTAAATGAGTGGTTTAAGTCCTGGACCTGACAGTTTGAAAAATATACCAAGCATATGTGCACGCATGCCCAAAGTCCTGAGAGAAGAATTGAGGAGAGGGCATTGAGGCACGATCATCCCCTGATTGTGCTTTCTCACTTTCTCCGTTGCTCTCTACATCTGTTTCTCTCTGGCAAGCACATGTATCTTACAGCAAAAATTTTAAAAAAGAATCAAAGTGCTAATGTATGTTAAATATAATAAGTCAAGGAAGCATTTTGTAATTTTTAGACTAAGAATAAAAGAAAAGTGAAATTGTACAAATAAGCCTACAAAAGGAAAATTGAAAAAAAAAAACAAAAAACAAAATAATAGTTCTAAGGAAGATGACAAAAGAAAAAAATAAAATAACATACATTAAAAAATAAAGAGTTAGGGACCAACAGTTAGCGTAATGGCTATGTCGCTGGACTCCTACGTAGTCGACCACGGTTCGCATCCCGGACCAGGTAGTTTAAAATTAACACTGGGCGTGTGTGCGTGCGTGCCCAAGATCCCGAGAGGAGAATGTAGGAGAAGGGACTGCGGCGTGGCCATACCCCCTGGGGGGTGATTTCTCGTTTTCTGTCTCTCTGTCTCTCTCTGTCTGTCTGGCGAGCGCACGCACCCTATAGCAAAAAACCTCTCCAAAAAAAGGAAAGAAAAAAGAAAAAAGAAATAAAAGAGTTACAGGGGCCAGCAGGTGGCATGGTGGTTAAGAGTGTTGGACTCCAATATGGCACATTGCGGTTTGAGTCCCAGACCTGGTGACTTGCTTTCTCACTTTCCTTCTCTCTCTCTCAGTCTCTCTGTCCCTTTCTGGTCAAATGAAAATAAGTGAATAAATAAATAAAGCTAAATAAAATAATTCTAAAATAAAAAATTAAGGAGTTACATTTAAACTAAAATACTGGTGATTTTTATAAAATCCAAACAGGTTATATTATCTACATTAAAGTTGAAGTTTAATAGAATTAAAATTTTTTAAAAAACCCTGATCCATACCACCTAGGAGAGATACAATTGAAAACAAAATATGTAGGAAAGTGGGAAGTAAAACAGTAATAAAAAATAAGCTCTACAATCACAATAAATTTGGTAAAGTATGCCAGCTTATGACATGAATGTTAAAGCAGCGAAATCCCACATGAGCCACTACATGGTTCCAATCTTGGACCAGGCAGCTTGAGAAACACACTCAGTACATTTGTACCCAAAGTCCCAACAGGAAAGAGAAGGGATTGCAGCGTGACTATTCCTGATAGGAAGTGCTTTCTAAATAGCCACCATATCTCTTTATACCCCTTGGGAACATACATGCCCTCTGGGGGGAAAAAAAAAAAAAGAAAGGAAAAGAAAAAATTGGTAGAGTAATACTATCAGATAATGACACTTTGCATAATGCAACAATTTTCTGTTCAAAAGGAAAATGTTAGAATCCTAAATCTGAATGTACTCCCTAACATATACTTAAAAATACATAAAGAAAATTTGATAAAACTTATAATGAAAATAGATGAACCTACCATCATGAGAGATTTTAGCACAGTTCGTGTATCAGTAAGCAAAAGACCCAAAACACAGAAGGCCACAGATGATACCTCAATATCAACTGCAAAATGTACCCTAAATAATAACAGGTTAAGCAATGCACATATTCCCTGGTTTTCTTTTCTGTACAATTTGAAGAAAAAAATAGTTCTTTTAGAGTGTAGTGCAACAGGTCATATTTTGTATCTCACCTTTCTGAGTCTGCTAAGACTTAATTCTAGTTAGGGCAGAAAGGAAAGGTAAATATTAATTTTGGGTCTTGAGTAGAATTCAAATGTCTTGCAAGGAAACTAACTTAGGAGAGACTAATAGGACCTCTTCCAACAAAGTAAGTTTAATCTCCTCAGACAGAGGTAGAAGGGCTACTGCTGGCCTTTTAGAAAACATAGAGTGGCTCCTTTGGCCACATATATGTGAATCTACCAGAGGTGATAGTAGACATCAAGGGAATGGGTACTATTCAAAAAGGAATGTCCCACAAATGTTACCATGGCAAAACTGGAAGAAGCTACAGTATTGTCCACTGTCATAAACTAATAAGTTAAGGGCAAGATTCTTGTCAAGAAAATTAATGTGCATATTGAGCATAGACTGCTGGCCAAAAGAGTTCAACAAAATTTAAGGATTTAATTGTTCCTGGCATCATTAGAATCTGCCCATATGTCATTTTAAAGAGTCAATTCTTTTCCAATTAGGGACCTTTTTGGTTTTTTTGTTTTTGTTTTTGCCTTATGTGTGTGCTTGTCAGAGAAAATAGAGAGACAGAGAGAGAGAGAAAATGAGAAAGAACTACTTCCCTCGACCCTCATGGGAGACAGTGACATTGCAATCCCTTCTCCTCCATTTTCCACTCAGTATCATGGGCACCCATGCACACGTGCCTGATGTGATTTTTAAGTGGCCAGGTCCAGGACTTGACCTGTTGGCTATGTGAGAATTCAGTACCTTAGTTACCATGTCAGCTGTTGGCCTGGGACCTTTTTTTTTTTTTTTTTTTTTTTAACAGAATATATCCTCTGAATTTGGGATTCTCTTTGTGTTATAATTCGGCTACTCATAGGATGAGACTCTGTGTTTGGTTTTTAGCAATCATAACTACAGCTCTGTTTTCACAGGAGTTAAGAGTGGTTCTTTTTTGTTTTTTGTTTTGTTTTTCTTTTTGACAGATTTTTGCTATAGGGCTTGTGCACTTGCCAGAAAGAGAAAGACAGACAGAAAGTGAGAAATCACTCCCCAGGGGGTATGGCCACGCTGCAATCCCTTCTCCTCCATTCTCCTCTCAGGATCTTGGGCAGACATGTACACATGCCCAGGGTGAGTTTAAACCACTGAGTCCAGGACTGGATCCATGGTCGACTACATGGGAGTTCAGTGACATAGCCATTATGCCAACTGCTGGTCTCAAGAGTGTCTTTCAAAATAGATATAGATACTTTCTATTTACGTATGTGATATTTTTTCTAGGAAGTTAAAGCTTGAATAAGTACTTTGCCAGCACAATTAGGATCAACCAGCAAGTATCATTTTCTTTATTTTACAAAACGTTCTAAAATGTTGCTTTTTAGTAGTATATATGATTAGGAATGTCCAGTGGAGATATATGCACATTTTCAGTGTCACATCAGCCTATGGACTATTAGCAATTTTACTGGAAATTGAGCCACTAGTAGAACTTTTACATCCTACAAAATCCCAAAAAATTCATCCTTTTGATTCTGTTCTTCTAAAAACACTGTCTGAATCAAAATCCTTATCAATCAGCATTCTCCAGAGAAACAGAACATAGTATGTGTCTGATGTGTATATGTGTATGCACATGCATGTGTGTGTGTGGAGAAAGAGAGAGAAAGATAAAAAGAGAGAGAGAGAGAGGTTTGAAGAAATTGCTTCATGTGATCATAGGGCCTGGAAAGTTCAAAGTTTGTGATGTAGGCCGGCAGTCTAGAAACTGTTAAAAGTTGACATTGCAGTGTGTAGTCCAAAGCCCTTAGATCAGGCAGACAGGTTGGAACTCAGGCAGGATTTCCTAATTACATTCTTGAGGCAGAATACTTTCTTCTCTTAAAAAAGTTTAGTTTTTGCTCTTAAGACTTTCAACTAATTGTTGAGAATAATTTCCTTTTCTTAAAATGAGGTTAAAGTAAATATTAAATGTTTACATAATGTTTAAAGTAGTAAATACAAAATGAAGGAGAGTCATTGTATATCCCCACTTAATATATACTGACTGTCCACACTCTATGACTGAAACTGATTGACTAAAGGATATAGAAACACAGTAAATGGATATAGTGTGTGTGAAAGAGTAGAATATGAGGAAGGATATTTAGAAGAAAAATAGAGAGGCAAAGCATTAATGGGACAAAGAAGATGGTATTATCTGTTGAAGATACTTTTATAGTTTTATCAACTGGACTAGGGAGAAATGCTCACATGTTGAAATATTCAATTTGTAAGCTAAATAATGTGATTGAATGTAAATGAAAATGAAATAAGAAATAAGAAAATGTTTTAAAAAAAGAATATCTGTATTAGTTTGTGACTAAACAACTAAGTAGCCAAATCGATACATAATATGAAACATAACATTTTCTTAGTGGTAAAATTGTGAGTGTACACAGTGACCATATATTCAAGTAGGTGTCACATATGCCATTGCGAAATGTTGCTGACATTCTTATAAAAACATTTTATGTAATGAGAAAATCAACTGAGAGGTCAAGGATGGCCAGTTAAGGTCGACAACTACTTGAAAGATGGTTAAATGAATGATTCTCATGAAAATATGTAATCCATATTTTTGAAGATCTGTTCATTAACAGCTATAACTCTACTTCAATTTTATAATTAACAAGAGAAACACACGTTAATTTTGCTTATCTGATTATCAAAGAAAAGTTGAAGCAGTTGGACTGCTTCTTTACTTTTGATCATAATTAGTAGATGATATAATTAATTATTCCCATCTGGTTCTTTATACCATGCAGCAAATAAAGACTTATAGTGAAAAGTATCTTTCTTTTCAGTAATCTTTAGAGAAGCAAAAGAGAAAATATTAATCTCAATTTGTAGAACTTTTGCTTTCCCTTAATTTTATTTTGATTTCTGCATTTTTTCACATTTATTAAGAGCCCTAAGTGGGAGTCATCACTAATAAACTGCACTTTAAGACCAGCTAGTGGTGTGGTGTTTAAGGCAACTGCATCCCACATGGCTAACTATGCAGTTAGAGTCCTGGCCTGGCACTTTAAGAAACATATGAGATGCATGTGAGTGCATGCCCAAAATTTCATAAGGAGAAAGAAATGGAGCAGAAAGGGGTTGTGGCATGACCATTCCCCATGGTAGGGGGAGTGCTTTCTCATTTTCCCTCTTTCTTTCCTCCTCTTTCTCTGGTGAGTGTTTGTATTCTCTAACAGATTAAAAAATAAGTAAGTAAATAAAAATAAACTGTGAATTAGATACAAAAAAGATGCCAGCAACTAGCATAATTACAATGAAATGAAATCCACTGAGAATTCATTATTTTTAAAAATATTTTCAATAAATTTCCCATAAGGCCATGAATATAAACTGTAATGCACAAACCAATTGTTTCATATTCCCCAGATATCACATCTAAAATAAATTATAGAATTATTTTTTACTTCTCACAATAATTAGAGGTTACATATTTTTTTAATTTCTTCTGAACTTTTAGATTCTGTTAGGAATATTTCTCTAGCACAAACTGTTATGCATTTGAAATCTATCTCCAGCTTGTCTAGAGTTTGGAAGAGTGCCTAAGACTCTAGAAACCAAACAAAGACCACAGAGAGGGAATAAGCATGTCCCCCCTGTTGGCACTTTTTCCTCATATTGCATGCATATTCCGTTTGCTGTATCCAGCTGCCCATAGGCAAGGAAGATAGAAGGTTTACACTCCTGAGGGAATTTTGAATTAAATGCTGTTTCAAAGAATTTCTTTTTCATTCTGCCATCAAACTATCACAACGTATACAATTTCCAGTCCTATTTTCCTCCACTAGTAAATCATCACTATGCTTGAGTGGTTAACATAAAACTCCATTCCCCTACAATCATTGGGATTGTCTATCATTTCTCAACATCGTTCTGTGTAGTTGTTTTATACTCCTCTTTGAGAAATGCTTCTCT
The DNA here is from genome assembly GCF_000334495.1 of Tupaia belangeri chinensis. NCBI lineage: Eukaryota > Metazoa > Chordata > Mammalia > Scandentia > Tupaiidae > Tupaia > Tupaia belangeri. The sequence continues at coordinate 1,675,291 of NW_006207163.1, forward strand.
AGCATAACTTGAACAGAAAAGATGCAGCAGAAATCGTTGGTCAAAGGAAGGTAAGTTAAGATAGACAATGTCACAGCAGGTTCTTATCTCATATTTGATTCATCAAGGTAATTTTCTCCTAATTTGAGGATACCTTTGGATTTCTTGAGATTGCTCATTCTTAAATTATATGAAATTCTTAATGAGGTGCACCTTAGATAAATAGGCCTCTTTTAATTCTTTTAATATTTTAAACCCAAAAGCCCCCCCACCCTATGACATTTTCTATGTAGCTGGAAGGCATGAAAACGCAATGCCTAGACTAAAAGTAAAAATACTCTTTCTTTTGAACAAAATTTTTTCCCCTTTTTCATCGTTATAGTGATAAAAGGAAATGGAATATGATTTTCCAAATCTTAAAAGAACCAATGCTACAAGAATCAGTAAAAATTAATTTGTGGATGGTGTTAAAATAGAATTCATTTTTGTTCTTCTAAAATTGCTTATCTATATATGAGTATCCACCTGGAATATATACAAACTACTGAATTTGTGGGGTTTTTGTGTTTGTTTTTTTTTCTATAGGGCACGTGCGCTCGCCAGAAAGACAGAGACAGAGAGACAGAAAGCAAGAAATCACCCCCCCCCCCCAGGGGAAATGGTCACCACGCAGTCCCTTCTCCTCCATTCTCCTCTTGGGATCTTGGGCACACATGCACACGTGCCCGGCGTGAGTTTAAGCCACTGGTTCGGAACTCGAACCACAGGCGACTACATCGGAGTCTAGCGATATAGCCATTATACTAACTGCTGGTCCCGATCACTGAATCTTTGTTCTCATCAATGTTTTTTAAGTGCCTCAATGAGCTGAATCTGTGATTTTTGTTATGATACCCTGAGCTGACTAATACAATGGTAAATTGATCAAATTCATTGCTGTCTTTATAGCATTCTTTCTCTGTATAAGACATATTACTAGATATTTATAAGTCACCCATTTTAATTCTTTAAAAATTATATTAGGTTGGTATGATTTCCTTCATTTTTACCTATTAGGAAACTGAAACACAGTAGGTTAAATAACTAGCTCATGTTATACAGCTGGTAAGTAATAAACTAATCCTTGTCTGTTGCCCAAGGAGACCTATATTCTCTCTAAATAAACACGTTCTTCTCCTGAAGGTGGACGTAGATGTTAAGTACATTTAAAGACACAAAATGCCTTTTTAAAAAAAGACCAGGATCAAGCACAATGGTGTGATACGTATAAAAATGCAAAAATGCACTAAGTATTGTATATGAGAAATCTACATTCAAACTTATATGGGAAGAGTTTCTCGGTGTGGAAAACATGAATCCACTTTTATCATGTGATATTAGCCTGGCAAACCTAAAAGTGACAAAGAAATATGGTACGAATGCCTTAGAGTAGAGTTTTTTTATAGTACCCTATAATCAGAGTAGACCTCAGAGATAACCCCAACACAAATCTAAAGTACCCTATGTGAAAAACTGCTCCAACCTAATGTATAAATTCATAGTGTTCAGTATTAAGGTTGGGGAGATAATTTTCTAGAAGATATAGGACTCTCTAACTCAGATAAATGCTGTAGCTTTCTACACAGCATTGAGAATTGAGGTAATACTCTAGCTCTACCTGATATATATCTTGATAGTACTCACTTCCTTCTTTGCATCTGATAGAAATGATCTGTCTGACCAATTGGTATTTGTGACTGCACTTATGTCTGTCTGAGATATGATTGACTATTGTCCATGTAATAATTATGCAGGAAGAAAGGATGAGAAGAAAGGAAGGGAACAAAGAAATGGAGGAAGGAGAAAATTAAATAGGAAGAGAGAGTAGGAGGAAGGTGAGGGGAGTGAATAATGGAAAAAAAAAGAAGAAGAAATGCAGGGAGAAAGAGAATTCAGTTATAACAAGAGTTCAGTTGCATTTGCTTTATTATTACAAAGTTCAAATTGAAAGTATTGTTGACCATAATGCATATAACTCTGGCAAAGAGGTCAACATATGTTTTGGGAAACAGACTACATTTACAGGGTAGACTATGATGAGAAGAACCAAAAAGACAAGGAGAATCAAAAAAGTCAAGAAAACTGAAGATACCAGGTTGTCAGAAAAGTCATGACATTTTTTTTTCACGTTTTTCTGTGTAAAAATGAATCATGACTTTTCTGAAGACAAAATAGCCTACTAAAACAAAAAACACAAGAGAGAAATGAAGGCTATCTTGAAATTCTTGAAGGGATATAAAAGTTAACATTACTAGTAAACGTCTATTCTTTGCCCAAGAGAACAGAGGAAGTCAAATTTCAACTTTAAATTTAAAAAGCGTTTTAATACATAATTTTGACCCCAAATGCAGTGCAATGCAGTAGAAAGAATGCCATTCCCAGTTTTAAAGATGTTCAGGCAGTGGTTGGTTGAGCTCTTAAGGTATAAATTAATGATGACAATATTTATATAAAAGACTATGTGAACATTGACCATAGTTAAAATATATCTTTTTTATTAGAGAAATAGTCCTATAACACTTTGATGAACATTATTTGAAAAGTGAACACTGAAAGAAACTAAGGAGAAAAGAAAAGGGGCAAGAGATTTAAGAAATGGAGGATTTTCTGTTGATAACAACATATATGATAACTTTAACTGGAGTGGTGTGAAGTATATTCATGTTGGGAAAATTCATTTTACAAGCCGTAGTGATGTACAGTAATTGAATATATAAGATAAATTAAAATAATAATTAAAAAGCAGAAAAGGGACCAGTAGGTGGCATGGTGGTTAAGGTACTGGACTGTCCCACATGGCCGACCATGGACATGGTGGCTTGCTTTCTCTCTCTCGCTCTCTCTCTCTCTCTCTCTCTCTGGTCAAATTTATATAAATGAATTAATAAATAAAATTAAATATTTTTTTTAAAAAAGAGGAAAAATATTATTATTCTTGGGAAGATAACAATGGATTTTTTCAGGTAAGTGATATGCAGTTCAAGAACAGAGGCTTGCAAGTTCTTGTTCCTGCTAAGATGCTTGAACTAGTCAAAAACAGAGAATGCATGGAATATCCAGTTACGTTGCACAATATGAAACTGCAAGTGATGTTGCAGATGCTGTGAAGGATTTTAAAGTTCGTAATTATCAAGTCTGAGTAGTTTTACTCAAAAATTTTCAAGCATGAATAATGGAAATGATATACAATATCATGTTCCCAGCTAGACTGGGAGCTCGTTGAAAGGACTCTTCTGGTACTTCTGTGGAAATGATCAGATCACTGTATGCTTTTATGTCCTCTGTTCTGTTTATTAGTTTCTCTGACAATGTTTCTAATGTTACAGAAACATTTCTCCCAAACTTTAAACTTCATACACTTACAACAATGGAGAGGGAAGATACCCACTTAATACATTCTGTCTACTTAAAAAAAATTTTATTATCATTTTTATATTACATTTAATCACATTAATGTTATGTCTTTATAGTGCATAACATTTCTGTTTTCAGCACGATCACTAGACGATGTTAATTGCATGAGAAAGGGAAAAATAACATTTTCCTGAGCCAATATTTCATTAGATCTTAGTGAAAATGAAGGGAAAGGGTGGAGAATGTCCTAAAGATGTAGATTAGATTCATCTGGAATGGTAATGAACTTATAAGTGAGTATAAGCTAAATTCACATTCCTAATAAAAACGGAAACAAGATAGGTTTCAGCTCTCATTACCACCATCTTGCATCACTCCAATCTATACTCATTTCCTGCTGTAAGATGTCTATTCTGACAGATCTCAATCTCTCCTGATTTAAAAAAATAAGTTTCTCTAAATTGTATATATTCTGTCATAGGAAACTTAGAAATTTGATTATATCTTAGTTATGTCTAATTTGTGTTTTTATATTATCAGCACCTAATTCTATAACTGATACAGTGTGTGCAAAATGCATATATTTTAAAACAAACTGAATGAATAATTATGTTTATGATTATATGAAAAAAGTGACACTGAAAAGAAAAATAAGATCTATCTTAGTTTATTTACTTATTCCTCCAATGACAGATAGAGAGGGAGAGAAGAACAGACAGGCACTCCCAGCAGAGTCTTTATTGCCACAGTCCACCCACCTCAGACATCCCAGATCACATAACTGGTGTGTACAGGGAAACCCCAGGATATAAGCCTGTGACTCTCCCATGTGGGTCCAATGGTGCTACCACTGAGTTGCCACCTGGACCCCCAATGCTTGTATTTGCTGAAAAGACACGCACAAGTGAGCCAGGTTTGTGGCCTGGTGGTGACGGCAGCTGGATCCCACATGATCAACCAAGCAGTTTGAGTCCTGGACTTGGCAGCTTGAGAAACATGCCAGATTTGTGAGCATCTATTTCTCAAATCCCAAAAAGAAAGGATTGGGGTATGACCATTCCTCATGGGTGGGGAGAGGGGGGCTTTCTCCCCTCTCTCTGTCTCTCTCTAACAACATATGCACTGTTAAGCAAAACCAAGAAAAGAAAAGGAAGAGAAAAGGAAGTAACTTAATGGTTTCAGTACAAAAGTTTAACTGTTTCTCTGTGGACCCAAATCTAGAGACAAATATCCACTGCCTTAACTGATCACCCAAACGGAATGAACAGGCCTCTCTGATTAAAGGTGAGAAATCTGAAAATGTTATTTCTACTATAGTTGCTTAACTGTAAACATAAACAGTCACAATAGAAGTATGATGAATAAACAAGATGCAGTAGGGCAAAAATGTCATTTGAATCTTCTGAGAATAGTAAAAGCAGGAAGGAGAAAAAAGTCAACATTCTGTTCTTAATTAAATGTGCTCAACATAACTGTGAACATTCATGCCTTCACCCAAGGAGTATAGGGATTACAAGTGTTCCTCCCAGCCAATATGCCTCATGCAGATTGTCAAATTAATTTCCTATCCTTCAGTGTATTTACTACTCTATTTCTTTCATTCTATTTTCATATTCTCAAATCATAGTAAACAAATATGAAAATGTCATTCAAAGATAAGCGTAAACATACTATCTTCTATGTTATTAACTATAATTGAATATATTTTAAGTGATTTATCCTAATAGGCTAAAATTCTCATTTAGATGTCAATTATAAATCTAAATCTAATAGGCTAATCAAATTATAAACATCTATCCTTACAAATATAAAATGTAAGGCTAAGATGCAGATGGAAGTGATTAGTAGAGAGAAATAAATCCCCAAATACATTACACTGAACACTGTAATCATAAGATTTATTTTTGCAAATCCCTTTGTAGTATATTAATTATTTCATGAATAATGGTTTATTTTTTCTCAAGTAAATCCTTTTTGTATATGCATTATATGAAATACATGGCACTAGTACTAATAGAGAATAAATTATTTTCATGAGTGCTTAAAGGCATAAAGAGTTTACATCCCACCTCTATTTTTTTAGAGATGAGGGAAAAATCTAAAAATTATTAAGATAATTCTGATCTGGTTAAAAGGTCTACTTTAAAAAATTTCTGTTTTAAAATGATTCCACTTTTTGTCTGCTTATATACACTCCATATGTTGCTCTCATTAGTTTATTAAAACGTTTTTGTATCAATTCTGGTCAAAGAACGTTAAAAGAAAAACCTACTGGTTTTGAGAAATATCATGGATTATTCTCGGAGCATTTCTCAGGGAAGATAGTCCCACTATAATATCTATCATCATTATTTTCTCTAATTGAGGTGCCCAACTATGTTTTCCATTCATCTTTCCTCTAACAGAGAATTCCTCAGCAGCTTCCTCTCACTTCTAAAACCCTACACTTGGTGTAAGTGTGTCTTAGGAGAGCCATCCATCACTTTTACAATATAGAAAATGGATATTATCCTACAAATTTTACCAACCACACTATATAGGGAGGAGAGAGGGTGAAATAATTATTTATAGTTTAAACATACTGACTTGTTCTTTTATTGTATGCTATTATCCTTGAATTTGGGAAAATCAGATGACCTTGAACAGTGCATGATACACAGTATGTTTAGATACATATTTTTAATGAATTAATGAACTGTCCATCAGTTAATCTGTAATAAGCATTGCCTTTCATTATGACTTGTCACTTTGGGACATTACTAAATAAAAAAAAAAAAATCTTAAAAAAAGGATTATGGGGAACCAGCAGTTAGCGTAATGGCTATGTCGCTGGACTCCCACGTAGCCGACCGTGGTTCGTGTCCCGGACCCGGTGGCTTAAAACTCACGCCGGGTGCATGTGCGTGCGTGCCCAAGATCCCGAGAGGAGAATGGAGGAGAAGGGATTGCGGCGTGACCATCCCCCCTGGGGGGTGATTTCTCGCTTTCTGTCTCTATGTCTCTCTCTGTCTGTCTGGCAAGCGCACATGCCCTACAGTGAAAATCTCTCTCCAAAAAAAAAAAAAAAAAAGAGTTCCAGCCGGGGGATCAGCAGTTAGCGTAATGGCTATGTCGCTGGAGTCCCCAAAAAAAAAAAAAAAAAAGAAAATGTAAAAAAAAAAAAAAAAAGGATATAGCATATAATTTCATCAATATTCTTATGTTATTGTTAAAATTCACAACATACAAAAAAGCATCTTTATTTGTAAAACATAAGAATAACCTTAAAGAACCTTTGCTAAAAAGGAAAACATTCAAGCATGAAATTAGCTTAACAGATATATTTTTATTTTTATTTCTTATTTTTCAGATTCTTTTCAATGATTGACATGTGTATATTTCACTTTATGATAAATATTTATAGAGCTAAAATGCCAAATGGTTTTCTGACTATATAGAGATAAACATGATGAGAAACTCACAAAAATAGTATGCAAGACAGGAAAAAATGGTAATTATATTATGGTAAGTATAGTGATGTAGGTATGCCCAGAGAATCTCTGACCTCTGGGAAAGTCACATAAGAAAAAAAGTATGGGATATTGACCAAGTGGAAATTACTTTTGTGCAGTCTTAAATTTAATCTTCATAGACAAGGTTATAGAGCAAGAGAATAGTGAAATAAAGGATAGAAATTTCAGAAAGAATGAATATATACTCCTATGTAGAAATGTGTAAGAGCTCACAGGCCTATATCAAACATAAATAAGTTCAAGGATATGGGGAGAGATCAAGTTTGAGAATGAAGCAAGGAATATCAGAAGAACATTTAGGTCACATTAAATTGGGGTTCAAGACCAGCTATAGCAGCATCACCTGGAAACTGATAGGTATGCAAATGGCCAGTGTCTACCAGAAACTACGCAGTCAGAAACTCAAGGAAAATCTCAGAAAAATTCTTTTAAGGAAGCCATTCAGCTAATCTTGATACACTTTGAAGCTTGAGAACCATGACACCAAGAAGTTCAGTATTCATCTAGCCTTAGATAGCAATAAGCTTATAGATGAGAGAGAGAAGCCCAGACACATACTCTAGAATAATCCATCATCAGGTTCATTCAAAAAAAAGACATAAGTGAAAGCAAGAGGATGAATTCAATATACTTCAGCAGTCCAGGTGAGAATTAATGAGGTTTTGAAATAGCATGTTGAAAATGACAATATAGACTCAATTTAAGAGAAATTTGGAGTATAAAAGTGACATTTGATAAATGAGAGGACATAAAACATAAGGTACAGGACCAACTTATAATTGATTTCTAGTTTTATAACTTTATTAACTAAGTAAACCAACTCTAAGCAAATCATGTTATACATATTACTACTTAATATATTGTCAGATTCTGTTAGTATACATTATCAATTTATATATTCTTTTTTAAGAAGTCTTCTTTTAAGACCATGACTATATTTAAATTTTTGTGGGAACAACAGTTGGCATCATGGCTATGTCGCTTGACTGCCATGTAGTAGACCGCGGTTCAAGTCCTGGACCCGGTGGCTTAAACTCACACCAGGCACGTGTGTGTGCATGCCCAAGATCCCGAGAGGAGAATGGAGGAGAAGGGATTGCGGCATGGCCATCCCCCACCGGGGGGGGGGGGGTGGGGGTGATTTCTCATTTTCTGTCTGTCTTTCTGGTGAGCGCATGCACCCTATAGCAAAAACCTCTCAAAAATTTTTTTTGTTTGATGTAAGCCAAACATATCTACAATAATTTAAATGACAGCTGAGTTATATATTTATAGTAATTCATGTTACATAGGGCAATTGAATTATAAGTTCATATAAATTGGAATTATTCTTGTGGAAATATGAAAGTGATTATTATAGCTTTTAGGATTATTTTATTTACTTTTGTTACTATTCTCTAATTTGGCCAGAGAGAGAGAGGGAAAGTGAGAAAGCAAGCTGCCATATCCAGGACTCAAATTGCAGTAGCCATGTGGGAGTCCAGCATCTTAACCACCAGTCCATCTGCCAGCCAGAAAATGATTATTAGCATGCTATTTCCAGCTACCACGCAGGCCAAATATGCCTTTTTTAAAGTCACTAAACTAATAAGAGTTCTCAGTTCATTGCAGAAAATATAAATGAGTGAAAATGCATTTTCTCTTCATTTTTTATTTTCAAAATAATAAATATATTCTCTCTTTGCAAACTTCTAAAATCAATGATACCACTTTTTATCTAAAATGGAGTTTTATATTTTAATGTATTTCTTATTCTGATTCCTGGTTTATAAATAATCATTGCACATCTTTGTGGAGCACAGTATGGTTTCTCAAAACATGGATGAGGTATACAATAATCTAATGAATGCTATAAAGCCAGCTGGTAGCATGATATTGTGGTGGTTATGGCGACTGGATTTGACATGGCTGTCTGCCAGACCCAGTGGCTTGGGAGACACACTGGGTGCATGCATGTATGTGTGTGAGTGCTCAGAACCCTAAGAGGAAAATGGAGAGGAAGGGATTGTGGCATAACCATCCCCTCAGGGAATGCTTTCTCACTTTCCTTCTCTCTCTGTCTCTCTCTGGCAAGCACACATGCCATATAATAAATATTTTAAGAATTAAGGATATAAACATATTCATAGTCTTCAGCATTGAATGTTTTATTATGTAGTGTGCATTCAATAATAGTTCTACTAGCTCTTAAAAAAATATATACTACATTGTCAACTATATATATTTTTACCCTACTGTAGTAGATTATTTCTATTCTAACATGGAATTTTATAAAGCTTTTTTCTAATATCACTTTATCAGGATGTTTCTGCATAGGAGTTATTAACATTTTTTTTTTCTGCTATAGGGTGCATGTGCTCGCCAGACAGACAGACAGAGACTGAAAGACAGAAAGCAAGAAATCACCCCTCAGCGGGGATGGCCACACCACAATCCATTCTCCTACATTCTCCTCTCATGCGCCCGGCGTGAGTTTTACGCCACTGGGTCCTGGACGCGAACCGTAGTTGACTACATGGGAGTCCAGCGACCTAGCCATTATGCTAACTGCTGGCCCCAGGAATTATTAACATTTTTACAATAAGTAGAGCCATATTTGAGCCATGGAAATAGGATAGATAAGGAAAGATCAGTTTCAACAGTGGAAAGACGGATACTAGTCAATGATAATAAAAATATATGTACTATACTGTTGAGAATACCATATGTGTTATCTCTTTTAACCTTTCAATGAACCACCAGTTAGATCAATTACTATTATTATTTTAATTTTGCTATAAGGGTATATGTGCTCACCAGAGAAACACAGAGAGAAAGTGAGAAAGCAGGCCAGTAGGTTCAGAACTCAAAGTGCAGTCACCCATGTGGGAGTCCAGCACCTTACCAACCAAGCCATCTGCTGGCCACATTGACCATTTTTTTACCATCTGATGAAAGAATGAAAAAAGTCATGAGAGAAGTATATATATAAAGACCAAGGTAAATTCATTACAACAATGAAAGCAAAGAAAGTAAAAATATCCACAATGAAGTTTAACTTGTTATTTATTTCTTCAGGAGTGTATGTGTTTGTATGTGTCTTTTTTGATACGAATGACCACCTTCAAAGTTCACGGTAAAATACAGAAGTCATGGTATTAGAGCATTAGAGTGATATAGATAAATATATTACTGTTTCCCTTTGATTGATTGGTTGATTGATTAATATTTTTTGTTTAGATTTTTGCCATAGGGCACATGAGCTCTCCAGGAAGAGACAGAGAGAGGCAATGAAAGGGAGAGTGAGAAATCACTCCCCAGGGTTGATGGTCATACCGCAATCCCTTCTCCTCCATTCTCTTCTTGGGATTTTGGAAATGCATGCACATGCTCCTGGTGTGATTTTCAAGTTACAGGGTCCAGGACTTGAATTGCAATCAGCCACATGGGAGTCCAGCACCTTAACTACTGTGCAACCTGCTGGCCCCTCCTTTCTATTTTTGAATGTGACAACATTGACCTAGTTGGACACACACTGATGGCATTAGTTATTGTGGAGAAAAAGTTATATTACAATACAAGCAAACATAGACACTAAAAAAGAGAAGTAGGTGGAAGATCAGTGCAACAATATGGATCATAAAACATGCAGCTTTCTTTCTTTTCTTTTTTTTTTTCTTTTTTTTTTTTTTGGGGAGGTTTTTTGCTATAGGGTAAGTGCTTTCACCAGAAAGACAGAGAGAGACAGAGAGACAGAAAGCGAGAAATCACCCCCCAAGCGGGAAGGCCATGCCACAATCTCTTCTCCTTCATTCTCTTCTTGGGATCTTGGGCACACACCCGGTGTGAGTTTAAGCCACCGGGTCCTAGACTCGAACTGTGGTCTACTACATGGGAGTCCAGCGACATAGCCATTACTCTAACTGTTGGCCCCCAAACATGCAGCTTTCAAAAATGAAATGTAGAAACATCATAAATGGAAAAAAAGGCAAAAGTAAGAAATATCAATCAAATCAGAACCCCCTTCACTGCTGTTTTTTAAATTCTTTCACCCTCAGGCTAAGAGTGTTTTTGAGGAAATTTTTTACTAGTAAACACATCCCACATAAGCATTTATATCATATGTTGTTAAAGTATATGCAAGCATTTTTAATGAACCCAATTATCACTGAACCCAAGTTCAGGTGTACAACTTGTTGGTAAAATCAATAGCTAAGGCACCAGAGTTTAGGTAGTGAAAGACCTTTATGCAAATCAAGGATGCCAGTTATGAAGATGGGATAAGGAAAGTTTCAAATCCGTCTTGCTGGGTACCTAAAGACAGACATTTTTAACTTGAAACTAAGGAAGGGAGGGGGCAGTGGTGTGGAGGTCAACTCTGCAGTCTTTTTCCCTGATAAAAGTTTCAGCTGCAAACTCTGGCAGTTACAATCTTTGTTCCTGCTGGTGTTTGCAAGACAATCTCATAAAACCTCAGGGTGAGTTGACACTCTCCTGCAGAGAAGAGAAACTAGGTTGTTCAAGATATGGCCACTGTTATTTCAGAAGGCCTACATGCTGGATCTTCTCATGCTGCTTACAAGGGTGGGGTAAATTGTTACCAAACAAGACCTAGGAAAAAACAAAGAAGGAGAGAGAAAACTTCAAGTTAGTATTTAACCTCATAGAGGCAAAGAGAAAGTTAGCAGGCTACACTAAGTTAAATTTTAAATTTCAATGACAGCATGTGGTCAGTTACAACATTTCCCTGTTGGATGAATAACAAGATATTCCACAGTTTAGAAACAATACCGTTAAAGGTCAAATAAAACATTGGATTACTATTGTAAGCAAGACTATAGTCTTAGGAACACCAGTACTCAAAATTATGTAAAATATCGTAGCTCATTGTGACCAGTTCTTGCTGATCTGGTGCATATTATTTTTTAAAAAGAAATAATAACATTTTGAATAAAAATGAAGTAGCTAATTAGAATATCCTTAAATAATTGTTCTGTTAGGGGCGTTACTGCTTGAGATATGGTAATAATTATAAAACTCACATCAGGATTTCTAAAAATATCTCCTCCCTGTGTTTAAATGGATGAGTCATATTGTTTTAGCGATCTTTGGGATATATAAACGTTCTCATACAAAAAATTTAGTTGCTCAATATGAAAGTTGCTGATACAGAGTTAAACTAAGTGTTCTTAGTAATAAAAATCACTATGAGGTGAAGGGTAGCAGCAAGATATGTGAAGAAATATATGAATCCCTGTTTAGGTTATTCTCTGCCTCATACGAAGCAATTTAGAGCCATGATCACAATTTTTCCTAGCCTGAACTGGAAGTCTCCCGCAGAGCATTAATGCCTATATTAATGTAGATTTTGCTAGCTAACATTTTTCTCTGTGACAGTTTCATATTCAAAATTGTATATGCGTGGCCCTCTATGTATATCAATTTATGAGCATATTTTAAAATATTATGACTCTATAATTTTATACCTGGAAAAGTCATCAATGGCCCTAATAATGTTAATGAATTCAATCATTAATATTAATTAAAAGATATGTAGAACATGCTGAGTCACAATACTTAGGTTTGGGACTCTGTCAGTATCATTGTGGGTAATCTCATTTTTGCTTTATCATTACTACTCTAAGAAATGTCAATTAAATCCTAACTATTTAAAAATATCTACATAAGAGTAGTGTTTTTGCTTTGATTTCAAAGTCTAAGATACACCCTTAGCAAACTGATAGGATATACAGACAACTGAATAAACACCATAAATCAACAGGAAAATGGGTGGAGAATTAATATAGAAGAAATTAGTTCTCTTGTCTTCTGGGTGAGTATAGATTTACTATATGTTTTTGAAAATAGTTCACAATATTTGCATTGCTACTAAAATAAGATATGATAATTTTACTCATTTTAAAAACTATTGGGTGGCTGGGAAAGTCATGACACATTTTTGCATAGGAAAATATGTCATGACTTTCCAGACAACATAATATTTCATCTTTGTTTACCAACAAAAGACCTGAGATATCATGCTTACTCCATATTTGTTAAATAAAATATGTCAAATGAAATTAAATATAAGTAAATTCTATTGGGCAATTATATTAAATCCTAGACAGGTGTCTTTGATATGTTAATTTGAAAATACTCAGTTTTATAGAGCAAAAAATTTAGCTCAGCAAAAACACTATTCTCATCATCAAACAAGTGGCAGAGCTTGTATTAAATTTCTAAAGTTTCTAAATAAAATAGTAACTATTATTATTATTATTACCATGATGATAATGGTAGCTAATACATATTACTAGGTACCAGGTCTTGTTTTCAGACTTTTATTCATATCAACTCATTTAATCCACATAACCTTCTGAGGTAGGTAGGCTAGTACTGTCATTTTACAGAAAAGAAAAAGAGGAAAGGAGAGATTATCATAAATAACCTCTACCAAGTCACATAGGTAGGGAGATAAAGAGTTGGGATTATAAAGCCAGTCTGGCTTGAGAGTGTTCCAAATTAGCTAGGCTCTATACTTTTCAGAATGCCCATTCTTGCTCATGAAATAACAAGATCACTGTACGGATCTACTTTATTTTATTTATTTATTTTATTATTGTTATTATTATTTTGTTATAGTGTACAAGCACTCACCAGAGAGAGAGAGAGAGAGAGAGAAAGAGAGTAAAAAGCCACCCCTTATGAAAGAATGGCCACACTGCAGTCCCTTGTCTTCCTGTGTTTTTGGGCACCTACATACACATGCCCAGTGGGAATTTCAAACCACCAGGGCTCAAAATGCGGTCAGCTGTGTAGGAATCTAGCACTTTAACCACCATGCTACCTGCTGCCCCTCCACTTTAAATAATTACTGAACATGAAGTAAATTAAAGTGGTAGAAAATATTCTAAAAACACCTATTTCTTTAACATGATATGAGTGGCACATGCAGATCACAAAGTTGACTAAAATATATGAATCTAAGGGAAATTTATGTAATGTAATTATTACTGGATAATGTGTATTGGAAGTAGCACAGTAAAGTAAAATGAAGAGCATAATTATCTCTCAATATGGGTTTCAGTGGTGTTACTTCATGAGTTTCCAATTATAGAAACTTGACAGAAATATTTCCTAATTAATGCTGTACATCATATTGGAAAGCACGTGCTGTTAATATGTTTCATCGCTAGTGATAATTACTCAGGAAATAATTCAATAAATGAAAATTATTTCACATAATAAATCTGTGGTTGGGAAGTTTAAGTTTTCCAGTTAAGGAAACTATGTTTGGATTAATTTGAATGGTGCTGTGTATGCACATGAAAAAAAGAAAAAAGAGATCATTTACATAGATTTGTACTCAAAATGTATTTATTTATTATAAGCAGTGCTATTTTGAATATGCTGAATATTTTTGAATAAATTCCAAATTTATCACAAATAATATTTGATAAAGTGAACATTGAGTTTGAATATTTAAGTCCAATTACACTTTTATCATGAAAAGCCATCCTAGTTCTCCACCTGGCTTGTTGTGAAAACTTTCTTCACAGTATTCACATACTTGTAGCATATTGTAATCTTACTAAAAGCAGAGGAGCAGATGTTATTCACTATTTTATGGCTCATAGGTGTTTCTAAATAAATGTCTTAAGAATGGAGTTATGTTTTTAAAGAGGCATTCTTAAATCAGAAATGTTAAGTGATTTGGATTAAGCTTTCTCTAGCTAGTATTAACTAAGGAGATCTCATTGTATTGCTTAATTAAGTGAACAATTTTTTTGTTTGTTTTCTTAGACAGAATTTTGCTATATGGTGTGTCCCCTTACCACAGAGACAGAGAAAGAGAGATAGAAAGCAAGAAATCTTCCCCTCCCAGGGAGGATGGCCACACCACAATCCCTTCTCCTCCACTTTCCTCTTGGGATTTTGGACACACTCGCACACACACCTGGCACGAGTTTGAAATTGCTGGGTCTGGGACTTGAACCACAGTAGACTATGTAGCTTCCAGCAAAGTAACCATTATGCCTTCTGCTGGTCCCAAGTAAACAATTTTTAACCACTATATACATTGGTGCTCCTCAAAATACTTGTTATAAACACTGTGAACTAAAAGGGAAAGCATGATCTCTCACCTAAAAAAATGTACAATATTATATGACTATAATCATTTTGATTATTGTGTTATTGTCCCATTTGTTATATTGTATAATTTTAATTTAAGTTTACTTAGTGGAAATGTGTTTTTCAACACAAAACTTGCCATAGAATAATGACTGAGAGTATGAGCTTTGGTGGTAAAATAAAAAACATAGTTTCAGGTTGCAGATTTATGTCTTTTTACAAATGTCACTTTAATACTTTATATAGGGGCCAGCAAGTGGTATGGTGGTGAAGGGCACTGGACTCCCACATGGCCAACCATGGTTCAAGTCTCGGACCTGGTTGCTTGTTTTGTCACTTTTTCTTTCTCTATCTCACTCTCTCTTTCTGTCATTTTGTCCTTCTCTGGTCAAATTAAAAATAAATAAATAAATAAATAAATAAATAAAGTTAAAATAATTATTTAATCCTGAGTTTCTTTTTAAATATAATTATTATCATAAATAATATAAATGAGATGATGTAACAAAATGTAAGATATATAGCTTTAATTCCAAATAGGCAAATCAAATTAAATAAGTTAGTTCATAATTATATACATTTGCCAAAGATGAGTTTAATACTTTAAGTTGACTGACTTGCATTTTATAGTCTTAGTTAATATGAATATTCACTCTTTGCCTTGAATTATTCTTTTAGTTTTTGAGATATTTTCCTTTATTCATTTTAAGTGTATTTTCTTGTACATTATATAATAGGCCATTGCTACACTATAGAAAAAATAGAAAGTATTATGTAGATTTCCACAATTGTTGCACCATCTATATATATTAAAGAATTTCTAATAGTAGTTAAAGGCCATTTAATAATCAAATTTTATTTCAAATATAGAGTTGCATTATTTTTCCTTCATAAGTAAAATTCATTTTTGAAAATGCTATATCATGTTTGGCATCAGTAACTGTTTAGCATTTAAGATGTGCTTTATTACTTTAATAATTTTGTAAATGGCTTGCAATCTGTTGAAAGATATACTTATCCATAGCTGAGCACCAATCCATTATAGTTGACCATAATTCTACATCTATGTGCCCTTGTTATTCAACCCCCATACAAATACTTTTGGCTGTGACTTAGTGGTAATAAAACTAAGTAAGCTGCAGACAGCAAAGCAGCATAGAGATTGTTTAAGCATATTATTTTCTTGCATGCCTAGTGCATTTTCAAATTGAGCATGTAATTTCAATGCCCCTCAAATTTTAAATTTATAAATTTTGACATATGCAATAACCTGTAAGCATTTAGCCCAGTTTTTTTTTGTTTGTTTGTTCGTTTGATTTTTTTTGAGAGGTTTTTGCTATAGGGTGTGTGAATTCGCCCCAAAGACAGAGAGAGACAGAGACAGAAAGCGAGAAATCACTCCCCCCAGGGGGATGGCCACACTGCAATCCCTTCTTCCTCCATTCTCCTCTTGGGATCTTGGGCATGCACGCACACGTGCCCTAGCCCAGTTGTTTCGAACTTGGATATGATGAGGCCAGGATCTACTATGGCCATCAAACTTCTTTCTACATCATAACATCATACATTGAGAAAAACAGATGATTGCAGCCTCCTATTTCATTAATCATATAATGGATATGAGTTATTTATTACTGCATTTTGTGATTATAGTGTTTTTTATGTCAAAATGAGCTTGGGGAAGTAAATATTACCAAAGTTTTTATTTGGTTTCAATTAAATTCCATAGACAATTTAAATAACACTTTATAATCTAATTTGAAAAAATTATATATAATTTGAAAATTCTAAAAGATATTCAAATAAGGGATCATCTTAGGCAAACAAAAAATATTTGAGAAAGTGTACCAGTGAAGAAAGAAGTGACCTGCCACCAACATAAATTAATTGTGAAATTTCAATTGAACAATTCACCTTATAAAATAATGTGTAAATGGAAATACTGAAGGAAGAAGATGTCTAGTACACAGACAGACTTTGGTGTTCATAAGAATATTACATAGGATAATGTGTTAAGAAAATATATAATATATAAGAAAATAATCAACTGTTATAAAAATGATTAGACTATATGTGATACTAAAAAAGCAGAGAATCTATAATTTATGTATCTATGACTTGTTTAATTTCTTAAAAACTGTATTAGCTATTATATTTAGGGTATTGTCAATAAATGCATTACTTATCATTATTTTGAAATATTTTATATGTATTTTGTTATCTTCATGAATGCATCCATCTTCCATATAATTACTCTGCTAAAACCCTAATTGTTTTAATTGCAATCCTCTTTTTCCTCATTTCCAATAGCCAATCTGTCGCTAAGCTTTTTCCTAAGCACCACTAAACCTCTCTCCTTACTTCTTTCTGCCAAATTATTATAATCAAAATTTAATAATTTTTGCATGGATGGACTACTTATATTAGCAGCCAGATGTCCCAGACAACCTATATGCCCTTCTTATAATCTAGACTAAATGAATTGTTTTTAATTCAATGTTCTATTAAAATCCTTAAATGACTTATTACTTTGTCCTGGACCAAGCTCATTAAAATATCCTAAATGGTCCTGCTAATTGGGTTCCTACTTCCCTCTCCAGCCACATAGTTAGTTGTCTAGCCCTCACTCTATACCACACTAGCATTCTTTCAAATCCCCAAGTGTGCACTGTTCCCTGGCACATCAAGACTACTACACATGCACTTTCTTCTGCATATAATACTCTGTCTCTCAATCCGTTACTCAGAAATAAACTCAAAGTCCTTATTCAACAAAACTATCACTGAAACCCTAACTTTTGCTCATAAAACATCATGCACTTTTCCATAGAAGTTGTCACAGTTTCTAGTTAGAAATATAGTTGTATGACTGTTCAGTTAGTATCATCCATCTCTCTCATTAGACTTCAAGCCCTCTCTCATTAGACTTCAAGCCCTCATGTGTGTGATTTTGCTCAACATGGCACCCCCATTGCCTGGCAGATGCTTAACCTAGAGTCAATACTCATTAAACATTTATAGATTTAATGTATTATATATTTGGGCTGGTAGACATAACCTCTTAAAACACAGCTACCCTTTTAAAGCTTCCATTAAAACTTATTTTTCCTTTAATTCTCTATAAGCTAACTTTTTAAATTATTTTTTTAATTTACATTTAATCACTGAACATCTTTACAGGGTACAACATGGTTTTTCCCAGTATGAATATGATGCATATTAATCAAGTCAAACACATTACCATACACATTATCATCAACAGATATCTTTTCATTTTTTGTGTCTATTAAATATTTTATTTTTCTCCCTGATCCCCTCCCTCCCACCCTTTATTATCGAACCCCTTCTATAAAGTCTGCATTATCTACAATTGCCCTCCTTACTATTATACCTGCCAATCTTTAAGTTTCTGTTATAGAATGCAGATATTTGGTATATATATAATAGTGACATACAATGTCTGTCTTTCATAGTCTGACTTGCTTTACTTAACATTGAATCTTCTATATTTGTACACTTTCTAAACAATCTGGTTTGGGCAAGTTGATTTTTTTTGTCTATCTTTCAAATGAATCTCCCATTACACATCTTTAAAACTGTTCTCCACTTCTTGCTTATCTATTTTTTTAGAGTTTTGTTTTTGAGGGAGTTATATTATCATTTTTTAAAAATTTGTTTTATACATTCAATCACTATACATCAATACAACTTATAAAGTGCATTTACTTGGGACCAGCAGTTGGCGTAATAGCTATTTCACTGGACTCCCATGTAGTCGACCACGATTCACGTCCCGGACCCGGTGGCTTAAATTCATGCCAGGTACATGTGCGTGCATGCCCAAGATCCCGAGAGAAGGGAGGAGAAGGGACTGCAGTGTGGTCATCCCCCCTGAGGGGTGATTTCTCGCTTTCTGTCTCTGTCTTTCTGGCGAGTGTACGCACCCTGTAGCAAAAAACTCTCAAAAAAAAAAAAAAAAAAAGTGAATTTACCCAACACGAATACACTTCACACCACTCTATATATTATCATTAACATATAATCTTCCATTTCTGTGTCCCATAAATTCTTTCTTGTCTATTTTTCTCTTTGATTTCCTTCTTATCACTGTCCCCCTTCTCTTCCCCTCTTCCCACACTGTCTCCAGTATCCATAAACATGTCTCATGCTTCTATATACACTAATCTTTTCATTTCTGCCATAGGCTGTATACAGTCAGTATGTATTAAGTGGAGACATATAATGTCTCTCCTTCATAGCCTGGCTTGCTTCATTCAGTAGTAATCTTCCATATTTGTCTCCTTTCTAGCAAATTCTAGGGACTTTTTTTTTCCTGAGTGGTATTCTTTAGAGTATATGTGTCATATTTTTTTTTCAATCCATTCATCTGTTCATGGACATTTGAGTTGGTTCCATGTCTTAGCAATTGTGAATAATGCTGCAATAAATATAGATGTACAAGCACTTTTCCAATTCAGTGTCTTCCTATCCTTTGGGTAGATACCCAGAAGAGTAATTGTTGGATCTTATGGTAGTTCTACTTGTAGATCTTTGAGGAACCTTCTTATTGTTCTCCACAGTGACTGGACGAATTTACATTCCCACCAACAGTGTAGGAGAGTTCCTTTTTGACCACAGTCTTGCTGACACTTATTATTATTTTAATCTTCACCATTCTGACTGGGGTTGGGTGTTATCTCATTATGGTTTTGATTTACATCTGTCTTATGATGTGGGATGTTGACCATATTATATGTTTTTTGGCTGGTCATATGTCTTCCTTACAGAGTTGTTTGTTCAGCTCATTTTCCCATCTTTTAATTGTGTTGATCATTTATTTTGGGGTAAAGTGATCGAGTTCCCTGTGTATGCTGGTTATTAGTCTCTTATCTGAGGCATAGTTTATAAAAATTTTCTCCCATTCTGAGGGTTGTCAGTTCACTAATTAATAAATCTTTTTCTGTGCAGAAACTTCTTAACCTGATGTAACCCCACTTGTCTACTTTTGGGTCTATTGCCTGTGATTTGAAGGCCATATTGAAGAAGTCTTTACCTACTCCAGTGTCTCCCAGAGTTTACCCAGTGTTTTCCAGTCCAGTAGTAGTTTTACTGTTTGAAGTCATAGGTTTAGATCTTAGATCCACTCTGAGGTAATTTTTTTTTTTTAAATGGTGAGAGAGTCTAGATTCTTCTTTCCACAGGTGGATATCTAGTTTTTCCCAGCACCATTTACTAAAGAGGATTTTCTATTCCCATTGTATTGACTGGTATTCTTTATCAAAAACCAGTTAGTTGTATGTTGGGGGGCTTATTTCTGAGGTCTCCATTCTATTCCATTGGCCCACTTATCTGTTTTTTTGTGCCCATACTATGCTGTTTTGATTATCACAGCTTTGTATTTAGTTTGAGGTCAAGTAGTGAGATACCTCCTATTCTACTCTTGCACAGGATAGATTTTGCAATTTGGGGTCTTTTTTTGATTACAGAGAAATTCTATGATCACCCTTTCTACAACTTTGAAGAATTTCTCTGGTAATTTGATTGGGATTGTGTTAAATATGTAGATTAATATGGATAAAATAGTCATGAAGTGGTGTTGTATTTTATCAAATGCTTTTTCTGCATTGAGTGATATGACCATAGGGTTTTTATTTTTCTTTCTTTTAATATGGTTTACTATATTTCTGATTTCGCATTTGTTGAACCACCCTTGCATACCTGGAATAAAGCTACCTGGTTTTGTATAATCTTTCTTATATATTGTTGAATGTGATTTGCTGGTAGCTTGTGGATAATTTTTGCATCTATATTCATCAGAGATATGGATCTGTAGTTTTCCTTTTTTGTCATGTCCTTATTGTTTTGGGAATGTTAGTGATGGAGGCTTTATAGTTTGAATTTGGGACAGTTTCTTCCTTCTGGATCTTTAGAAATAATTTGAGTAGAATAGGGGTAAACTTCTTTAAAACTTTTATAGAATTAAAAATACTTCCCCCAAAAATCATACCTTTGGGACCAGCAAATGATGTAATGGTTATGTTGCGTGATTCCCACATAGTTGACTGTGGTTCAAACTCTGGACCAGGTGACTTAAACTCACACCAGGTGCACGTGCCTGTGTGCCCAAGAACCCGAGAGGAGAATGAGAAGGGATTATACTGTAGCCGTACCCCTGGGAGTGATGTCTTACTTTCTGCGTCTCTGTCTCTCTGTCTTTCTGGTGAGCATATGCCCCCTATTGTAAAAATCTTGCTTAAAAAAAAAGTTTTATAGAATTCAGAAGTAAAGCTATCAGGGCCTGGGCTTTTCTTTGTTGGGTAGTTATATATTACTGATTCAATCCTATTGCTTGTTTTGGGTCTATTCAGGCTTTCTGTGTTTTCCTGCTCCAATCTCAGTAAAATATATGTGTCCAAGAATTTGTCCATATCATTCAAGTTTTCTTGTTTGTTGGCATATAGTCGCTTACAGTATCCTCTAGTGATGTTTTGTATTTCTATTATGTCTGTTATAATACTGCTTCTTTCATTGCAAATTTAGTTCATCTAGTTCCTTTCTCTCTTCTTCTTAATTAGTCTAGCTAATGATGTGTCAACTTTGTTCATCTTTTCGAAGAACCAACTTTTGGATTCATTTATTTTCTGCATAGTCTTTATTTTATACTTCATTTCTTTCTGCTTCAATCTTTATTATTTCTTTTCTACTGGCATTTTTTGTTGTTGTTTTTGCTGTTGTTATTTTTCCAAATCCATGATGCACAATGATAGATTGTCCATTTGCCACCTTTCCATCTATTTTTTATATGCACTAACTGCTATGAACTTCCCTCTTCTGACGGCTTTTCCTGTGTCTTATAAGTTAAAGAAAATTGTGTACCCATCATTGGTTTCAATGAAACTTTTTATTTCAGTCTTAATTTCTTCAGTAGCTGTGAAGTTATTCAGGAGTAGCTTGTTTAGTTTCTATAAGTTTCTGTATTTTCAAGTTTTTTTTTTTTTTGAAGTTAATATCTTGTTTAATTCCATCCTGGTCAGAGAAGATGTAGGCTACAGTTAGTATGCCTTTGAATCTGTAAGAGCTTGTTTTGTGCCCTGTCATGTAGTCAGTTTTCAAAAAGGATCCATGTAGGGGTGAGAAAAATGTATATTTTGTGTTTTTTGTGTGGAAGTGTCTATTGATGTCTGTTGAGTCCATTTGATTTATGATGTCATTTAGATTCTGTATCTCTTTGCTTATTTTTGGCCTTGATCCTCTGTTCAAAAGAGATAATGGGGGTGTTGAGATCTCCAACAGTTAGTGTGTTGCATTCAATCTCTCCTTTTAGATCAAGCAGTCTTTCCTTCATGTATTTGGGTGGTCCTGAATTTGGTATGTAGATATTAATAATCATTGCATCTTCCCAAAGATAACTCATTGATTTCTCTATAATGGCCTTCCTTATCACTTACAGTTTTTGTCTTAAAGCCTATTTTGTCTGAAATCAGTATCAAGACTCTAGCATTTTTGCTCACCTAATTTCTAATTATCCTTTAAAGCCTCAGGTCCCTTCAATTCTGCAAAGCCTTTCCTAAGGGGAATGTTAATTGCCTTTTACTGTACATATAAATAAAATTGGAAATTAACTGTCTACTGTCTAGCATACTTTTTTTATATCTTTAAATGTGTACATGTCTTTTTCAATTATATCATAAAGTACTATATAAGCAAGTGTCATGATGAATTCATTTCTAATGAGTCTTTGCAAAATACTAATTGATTAGTTGAAATTAATGAATCATGAAATATAAACTTGGTACAAATGAGGGTTCATTGGTTTCATTCAGTGTCTTACTCTATTTAATTCAAAAACACTTCATATTATCAGATTAGGGTTTACAAACCTGTAATTTTTCTAATTGGCACCCATTAATCATACTTATTCAGGGTCGATCTATTTAAAACTGATTATTTTTTAATTTTTCAAGTTTTTATTAGTATTATTTATACATTCAATCATTATACATCATTTATTTTGTAAAGAGATTTTAAGCAACATGATATACACCACACTGCAGACAAGTTGAGACTACAATACACATCACCAAGAGGAAACAAACCATTTCTGTGTAACACAAATGTCTTACTTCTCCATATTTTCCCAAATTTCCCTTCCTGTACTCTTCCCCTCTCCTACTCTCCTTCTGCTTTGTCCCCAGTGTTCATAATAATTTTTAATTCTTTTATGTCCTTCAGTCTTTCAGTCTCTACTGTAGAGTGTAGACAGTTGGTATATGTTAAGTGGAGAAGTGGAGACATACAATGTCTCTGTTTCATGTCTTGAATTTTTTTTTTTTTTAGGTTTTTGCCATAGGGCACATGTGCTTACTGGAGAGAGAGAGAGACAGAAAAGGAAAGTGAGGGGGATGGCCATGTCACACTCCCTTCTCCTTCGTTCTCCTCTTGGGATTTTGGGTATGCATGCATATGTGCCTGGCATGATTTTCAAACTGCTGGGTCCAGGACTCAATCTTCATTCAGCCATGTGATACTGCAGCACCTTAACTACTACACCATCTGCTGGCCCCAAAAACGGTATTTTTTTTTAATAATTCACTTAGGAATAACTTGAGTTTATTCAATAATTCACTTTGTAAATCCATTAGGTTCCAGGCAAGATATTGACCCTGAGAATATAAAAGTTTGTGAATTGGACAGTGTCCAATTCTATAAGTAGTTTCAGTCTTAAAAAATAGTTAATTAATTTTTAATCTAAACTATGGGAGGAAAGGCTGTGCACAAAGTGTCCTGGTAAGAGCTTATAATCATTGTATTCAAGTGCAGTTACATAGTGAAGATGTTGACTATGAGCTAGAGATGAAATAATATTGCAAAGGAGGATAGGCTGGATTTAGGTACTGATGTAGATTTTGCCCAAAGAAAGCTCCAGAGACCACAGGAATGAGATTTGCACTTATTAAATGAAGGTGAGTAGGGCCCACCCTCATCTCTGAGTCTGAGTTTGAGTCTCTGTGAGCAGATAACAGATACAGAACTATTTATGATTACTATATAATTTTTATCCTGAGAATTAAGAATATAGTACCTAGAGACATTATAGGAAGTTTGTTTTCTACATTTGTAGGAAATCTCAGTAGAATATCCCCCAAAACATTGGAGATGTAGGACAGATATGCAATTATTATTATTTTTTAAATGTTCTCAGAGGACGTATGTGCTTGCCAGAGGGTAACAGACAGACAGAGAAATTGAGAAAGCACTGCCCATGAGGGATGGTCATGCTGTAGTTCCTTCTCCATTTGCCCACTCTTCCTTTCAGGATTTTGACATAAATGCACCTGTGACAAGTATGTTTCTCAAGACATGGGGTCCTGAACTCAAACCATGCAATGCATTCAGCTATGTGAGATCTAGCCACCCAAACCACCATGCCAAGGCTGGACCACAATTATTTTTTAGCATTGAAAAGGTCATTTAAACCAACAATTCATTTAGCCTCTATACAAATTTTAAAAGTCTTTTGCAAATAATTACTTCCCAGTTCATAACATTATCTAATACAACATTGGTTGTTCAAAGACATTTGATGATCTGGCATGTTACATGAATAGCTCTATAATCCAGTTATAATTTTGCATATGACAGCAATAACCCTGGGTATTTCATTTTAATAACAGTTTATATAATGGATTCATTGTTTACATAAAATTTTCTAGTTTGTATTTTTCGTATTCTGGACAAATGTTTACAGTTCTTAAAAGTGGGCATAAAGTATAACAGACCCTCAGCATCTGGTCCCATCTTACTGATTCTTTTAAAATAAAAGCTATGAACTAAGCAATG
Source organism: Tupaia belangeri chinensis (assembly GCF_000334495.1). Taxonomy (NCBI): domain Eukaryota; kingdom Metazoa; phylum Chordata; class Mammalia; order Scandentia; family Tupaiidae; genus Tupaia; species Tupaia belangeri. The sequence continues at coordinate 1,700,127 of NW_006207163.1, forward strand.
AAGAGACAAAGTTATTTTATTTATTGTATTGAACATGTATATGTTATATATTTTTTATGATTAGATTTCACTATTTTATTCCTAGCTCAGAGCAATCAAACTTCAACCTTACTAGCTTTATATTTCCCAAAAAGTAATTGTTTCAAAAACCAGCTAGTGGATATTGTTAACACAAAAACCATTAATAGATATTGCTAACAGGTAAAAATGTTCAGAAGTTTTTAATTTATCCTGCTATAAATTGTATATTTTTTTAGAGTTCTGATAAGGTTTAGGTGATGAGGCCAGAGTGTATAACATATAGATGCTAAATTAACAGAGTATATGTATGAGACTCGCAAGATGCTCTGGAAATGCACAGTTAAATATCATTATGATCTCTGTCCTCAAGTAGTTACAGTGTACCAGAAGGAAATGAATATGTAAAGTCAATGATCTATAGCATCTTCTAAAATGTATCATTGTCAATAAAACTGGTATTATATTTTGAACTTCATTTGTGCAATATAATTTGTTCTTCATCATTAATAAGCTCTAAATATTGTTGTTTTGGGAAGAAAACATTTTTCATCTGTTGAATATTTTTTATCATTGAATTATAGTAGTCATATAAATAGATTTATAGTTTTTCTAAACTCCTTAAAACTATTTTTATCTACCTACATAACAAGAACATGCATATTAAAAATGTGAATAAGAAGGCAATAATGTCATTCATTTAATTTACATTACATAATAGATTCTTTGTACACCACCTTTAATCTCACTGTGAATTAATTTTATCACTTGAAACAGTAATACGTTAAAATAATCATATTTTAAATTCCCCATGGATATGATTGATTGTAATTTTAAATTCAAGGTTAACCAATGGTCATTATGCATTTTCTTATAATTATTTAATGGAAAGGCATAAGTTAAAAAGAAGGAAATTTAATTGTCTACTCAGGTCTTTCAGTTTAAAAATTTTGCAAATATGCTAATATATGTTAAAAATTTTGTAAGGTATGCAAACTGTTTCTACATATTTTATATATGCCAAAATGTCTCATACCATGAAAGTATTTGCAATTCCTACATGATCTGTACTTATCATTTTGAAGTGACTCCTTTGGGTAAGATGATACCAGTTCAGAGATAGTTCTGCAATGTCCAGGGTCTAAATTACAGCAATCATGCACCCCAAGAGGAGGGTGGGAATAAGAGCATGAAAAATGCCTAAAGTACCCATTAACTCTATAACAAATTAAATTATCGCACCAGGCGAATTTTCTTGCTCTTGTGGGAAGAAACATGATTTTGTGAGTCAGACTGACCTAAACTTTACTGTCTAAAGTTTTTTAATTATGTGACTCTGTTAGAGCTACTCAAGCAATATGATCCATAATTTACCCAAAACAAAAAATGCCAGATGGTGGTATAGTGGTAATTCAACTGGACCTGGGCTCAGTTCCTGGGGACTCCCTGTACCTGCTGGGTGCACATGCGTGCCTGTAATCTGGACCAGCATAGGCCGGGAGTGAATCGTGGTCTGAAGACTTTGTTTTGCTACCTGTCTCTCTTTCCCCTTCTCTCTCTCTCTCTCTCTCTCTCTCTCTTTTTGAAGAAATAAGTAAGCTTAAAAATAAGAAAAATAAGCAGCATTTAGAATGTAATGTAATTCATGTTTTCTATGCTCTGGAAACAGAAACATTCTCACATTTTTTTAACTTTACATTTATTAAATGATAATTCTCTAAAGGATAAACTCAATAATCTCATGTAAATATTAAATAAACACATGCCAGAGATAATATTTAACTCACTAAGCAATGATAAGATTAACCTGCTTTCTCCTATGTTTTTGCACCAGTATGTAATGCTACCACCTCTCCATGATTCAAGATCTGACTCTGGACATTGTCCTTGATCCTTTAATTATTCCCTTTCCTTCACACCAACATACTACCATTATTAGGTCCTGTTTCCAGTACTTAATCCATATCACAAATGCTGCTGTTTTGCACTATTTTCCTTACTACTCTTCTAAAAATTAACTGTTATCTCTTTTCCACACTTTTGCCACATCTTCAAAACTGGTCACTATTGTTTCTAGCCGTAATTCCTTACCATCTGTTTTCCACATACATACTTTTAAGCCATACAATGGCTACCCCTTACATTTTGATAAAAATTCATTACTTATGCCTACAGGACTCTATGAACTGGCTCTGAACTAATTTGCCAAGTTTACCTCCTATGATTCTCTGTTACATACTCACTATACTTCAGTGACATTGATAGTTCTATTTTCTGAATTTTCTAAGTGCTGTACAATAGTAAAATAGAATATTAAATTTAGAATAGTAAATTCTTTAGACTAGTATATTTTCTCCTCTCATTATACTCATCTCTAAGATTATCATCTTTTATTTGGATCTTTGCTTAAATATCATCATTTAATAGAGGACTTCCCTGCCAACCTAATTGAAACTATCACTTTTTCATTACTCTCGATCATGGTATCTCATTTTACTTTATTCAGAACATAAGATTTACAACTTACTTTCCTGTTGATTGATTTGATTTCCACTATATAAGCCCCATGAAAGCAATGTCTTTTATCTCTCTGATTCAACATTGTGTCCTCAGTGTCCATAATAAGCCAGGAAAGCTCACAACACAGGTCTGTAGGCAGAAAAAATGAATGACAACAATGAAGTGCTAGGTCTGCTAAGCTGTCAGTAAAAGTTTCTTGGGGCAGAAAATGATCAGTACATTAAACACTAAATTCTCTTATGTATATTCTTTGCTCCAGCTAAGGCTAAAATTATAATTAAATGTAAACATATTGTCAAAAATGGATAGGCTACTTTCTGTGTGGCAGTTTGCCATGCATTGGTTACCAACTTGTCTGAGTCTTATGAGAAGGCATACACCCTTGCACACACCCTCACACACCAAATTATGTGAAGTGAGTCTATTACTTAGGCAGAAAGGGGAACACAGAAGCCTAGGATCCATTGCAAACTGTCTGCCAAAGCTCGAGAAAGCTGCCCTGGGCATGCTGTGTGTACACCATAGCTGAGGTACCCCAAATGCTGAAGACGATAGGCTATGTATCTTATGGGCAATATGAAATCCTCAGGAGCTAAAGAGTCAAAGGACATCTGGTTTCTGGAGGAACATGACAGAAGCCAGCTGGTTCTGACCAATTCCACCTTTTAGGATACCACATTCATAGAACATTTTACTTATTCTTGAGAGCAATAACCACTGAAGATGTGGAGAGGTGTTAGTCCAAGGGCACCTGGAGAACTGGTAATGCACTTTCTCAAGTAGCATTTCTGAAAATGTGGTTTGGGATTTACTCATGAAATATTCAACATCAAACAAGTAGTACTTCATAACTGTAAATTGATATTGTCTCAATATGAACCCTCTACTTGCCTATTTTCTTTTTAGCATACTTTGATTGATAATGTTGTTCTTTCTGCATCACTAAAATGTTTATCTATAATATCATAATCTGTTTTTCTTTTTTGAGTTTTTTTTATTTTTATTGAGGTTTTTTTGTTTGTGTGTTTGTTTGTTTTTGCTATAGGGCCATGGGCTCACCAGAAAGAGAGAGAGAGAGAGAGAGAGACAGACAGAAAGCAAGAAGTCACCCCCTTGGGGGAATGGCCACACCACAATCCCTTTTTCTCCATTCTCCTCTCGGCATCTCAGGCAAGCATGCACATGTGCCTGGTGTGAGTTTAAGCCACCGGCTTTGGGACTCAAACTGCGGTCGACTACATGGGAGTCCAGCAACATATCCATTATACCAACTGCTGGTCCCAATAATCTCTGTTTTGCTATTAAGTTTATGTTTGAAAACAGAAAGAATGCTTACAGTAAGAAGGGAGCATGTGGAGCCATTTGACTCTTTAGTAATGATTTTTTAAAGAGAGAACATTTTGTGACTAGTAACTGAATAGGTGAGATAGACCGTACGCTGAGTCTTCAGAAGATTCAATGTCATTTAGTGTTGTTTAGAATTACACTTCCATGATTTACCTCAGAATCAATTTATTTTAAAATTCTGCCTTGTTATTTTGTCTATAGTATGCTAATATATTAATTTAAGAATGGGTATGATTTTCCCCAAGAGGCCTGGATAAGAGTATGTTCAAGGGATTTATTCCAGGAGTAGGAAGAGGTCATGTACTTGTTGGACTTACTGCTGTTTGTTCTAAGAGAGGGTGATTCATTTTTTATTCTTTGCTTTTAATGTGACAGAAGCTGTGGCTCTGTGGCATCCTCTACTACATTTAAAGGCATGCAGGGACAAAGAGTATTAGTTTTCCTAGCAGTAGTGCAAATTGAGAACACAGAAGTGAAAAATCTAAGTTTGTTTTTTCATGATCAGGGAGTAGTATTCTTAGCAGGATTGAAAGTGATTTGAGAGAAGTCAGCATGATGAGTGTGTGCCCACCACCCTCCCGATCTGTGAAGGGTGTCAATGTCTCAGAGCTGCTTATTTCTCTAGAGGCAGGATTTCTCTAGAGAAAAGCAGGAGTTCCTGAACCTATCATCATTTCTGTCTTGCCAGTCTTAATGGGGTTAGAGAGTCCAAGCCATAAGGCCCAGTGTCCTTTCTTATCAGATGTTTCCCCTCCAGAATACCTGGAATAGTATTTGCCTTGAGTTGGAAACAGTTTGTATTTATACCCGTAAATTTATTCATCCTTTTCATTCATGAGGTTTTTTTTTTTAATACAATTCTCAATTTGTTAAGAAATGACAAATTTTGGTTTCTACTTTATGTAAGAGTATTAGGCCCTGGCAACAGGACATTTTGTAAGGAACATAAAAGTGCTGCAGAATTAAAAAAAAAAAAAAAAAAAAAAAGTAAAGACAAGTGATCTGAAATTGGGTTAGACATATCAGACAAACACTAAAAAAAATCCCTGGAAGACTATAAAAAGAAAGAAAAAAGATGGAGAAGAGCTATTCTGAAAGTCATTTTGACAGGCCAGACCCATTTCCCTAGTGACCAAAGAAGGTGGATCCCACATAGCTAACTGCAGTTTGAGTCCCAGCCTTGGAGTCTTGAAAAAGGCAGGTGTGTGTGCTACATGCCCAGAATCTTGACAAGATGGAGACATGGAGAAGGAATTGTGGCATGACCGCAACCCATTGGACAGTGCTTTCTCTAATTCTTTTTCTCTCTCTCAGCATGTGCCCTTTGTCAATTAAAAGAGAGAGAGAGAGAGAGAGAGAAAGGAGATTACTTCTACATGCTGACATATTTATTCTTTGACGAAAACGTCATATATGTTTATTTTCTGGTATTAAAACAATACTTGGTATTTGATGACCACCTGCTAATTCACTAAATACTCATTGAATGTATACTGTGTAAATGAAAGACGAGTATCTCTCTGGACAGAGTATCTCTCTTTTTTTAAAAAAAACTTTTTAAAATTTTTTAAAATGTTTTTTTAAAGAATTATTTTATTTAACTTTATTTGTTATTATTCTCATTGTTATTTTCCAGTTGGATCAGAGAGAAACAGAGAGAGAGAGGAAGTGAGAAAGCAAGGCTCCAGGTCCAAGACTTGAACCATGGTCAGCCATGTGGGAGTCCAGCTCCTTTAACCACTGTACCACTTGCTGGCCCCCAGAGTATCTCTTTAAAATTTACTGTGCAAGGAGAGGAATCCATTTAATGACCTGGCAATAGTTTAAGTGCTATGATTTGAATGTGTTTCCTAAAATTCTTATATTAAATGTAATCACCTCTGTGATTGTATTAAGAAGTGGGGACTTTAGGAGATGACTAAATCATGAAAGCTGAGCTATCATGGATGACTTCAGGACCCTTTCAAAGGGGCTTGAGGGAGTGACTTTGCTCTCTGGTGCTCCTCAACCATGTGAGGACACAGTGTCCATCTCCTCTGGAGAATACAGGAACAAAGTAGCATCTTGGAAGCAGAGACCGGACCCTTAATAGTCACTAAATCTGCTGATGCTTTAATCTAGGACATCCAAGTTCCAAAACTATCAGTAATAAATATCTACTGCCTATAAGTTGTACAGTTACAGATATTTTCTTATAGAAACACAAGTAAATTAAGACAATAAGTTTACCTCAGTGGCTATACTAATTTTCATTCCCACTGACAGTGTAGTGTTCTGTTCTCGCTATAGCCTCACCGGTTCGTTCGTTCGTTCTTTCTTTCTTTCTTCCTTCCTTCCTTCCTTTCTTTCTTTCTTCCTTTTTTTTTTTTTTTTTGAGAGGTTTTCGCTAAAGGGTACGTGTGCTCGCCAGACAGACAGAGACAGACAGAAAGCGAGAAATAACCACCCAGGGGTATGACCATGCCACAATCCCTTCTCCTCTGTTACCTTCTTGGAATCTTGGGCACGCGCGCACATGTGCCCCGCATGAGTTTTAAGCCACCGGTCCGGGACACAAACCGTGGTCGACTACATGGGAGTCCAGCGACATAGCCATTACGCTAACTGCTGGTCCCGTTCTTTATTCTTTATTTTTGTAATCTTAGCCATTCTGACTGGAGTTAAGTGTTATCTCATTGTGGTTTTGATTTGCATTTCTTTTTGACAAGAAATGTTGAACATTTTTTCTCTCCCCCTCTCCTTGGCTGTTCATATGTCTTCCTTGAAGAGTTGTCATTTAAGTTCATTTGGCCATCTTCCATCTTTTAAATGAATTGATTTTTTTTGGGGGGGGGGGTAAGCAGCTTGAGTTCCCTGTATAGTCTGGTTATCAGTTCTTTATCTGAACCAGGATTTGCAAGTATGTTCTTTCATTATGAAGTTGTTGCTTTACTCTAACTATTGTTTCTTTTGCTGTTCAGAAGCTTTTTAACCCGATGCAATCCCACTTGTCTATTTTTGGGATTATTGCCTGTGTTTAGGGGTCTTTTTTTAAAAAATATAATTACTAACTTAATTTTATTATTATTATTATCTTAATTTGCTACAGGGCATATGTACTCACCAGAAAGAGACAGAAAGAGAGGGAAAATGATGGGGCCACCAGTTGGCATGGTGGTTAAAGGTACCAGATTCCCACTTGGCTGACCATGGTTTGAGTCCCAGATCTGGCCGCTTGCTTTCTCTCTCTCTCTCTCTCTCTCTCTCTCTCCCTCTCTCTGTTTCCCCCTCTCTGGTTAAATTGAAATAAACGAATGTATAAATAAATAAGTAAAAATAGAGTTAAATAAAATAATGATTTAAAAAATAAGAAAAGAAAGAGAGGGAAAATGAGACACTATGCTGCCAGGTCCAGGACTTGAACTGAGTTGGACTGAGTCCAGAACCTTAACCACTATCCCACAGGCTGGTCCCACTGGGGATCTTATTTAAAAAGTCTTTGCCTACTCCAAATGTTTCTTCTGTGTTTTCCATCATATGTTTTATAATTTGAGATTTTACGTTTAAATTTTTGATCCATTTTGGGTTGATGTTGGTAATGGTGAGAGATAGAGATTCAGTTTCACGTTTGTTTGTTTTTGTTTTGTTTTGTTTTGTTTTTAACGAGATATTTTCGCTATTGGATGCATGCACTTGCCAGAGAGACTGAGAGAGACAAAAAGTGAGAAATCATTCCCCAAGGGGGATGGCCATGCCACAATCCCTTCTCTTCCCTTCTCCTCTCAGGATTTTTGGGCATGCATTCACATATGCCTGGCATGGGTTTTAAGGCACCAAGTCTGGAACTCGCACCATGATTGACTATATAGAAGTTCAGTGATGTAACCATTATGTCATCTAACTGTCTCAGTTTCTTTTTTTTTTTTTTTTTTTTTGCAGGTAGGTCATCAGTTTTCTCAGCACTATTTGCTAAAGAGATTTTCTGTTCCTACTGGATTGTCTTGTGCCCTTTGTCAAGAACTTGTAGGCATGTAAAAAAAATCAGTTGGCTATTATGGAAGTTCCTCAAAACCCTAAAAAAAGAACTACCATAAGATCTAGCAATTATACTCCTGGGTATCTACCCAAAGGATTATGGGGGTTCCTCAAAACCCTAAAAAAAGAACTACCATAAGATCTAGCAATTATACTCCTGGGTATCTACCCAAAGGGTACGAATATACTCAGTAAGAAAAAAACAAACAAACAAACAAACAAAACACTTGCATAGCCATGTTTATTGTGGCATTATTCACAATTGCTAAGTCAATCCAAATGTCCAAGAACAGATGAATGGATTGAAAAAGTATGGCATATATACATTATGGAATACTACTCAACCAAAACAACAACAGCAAAACAGTGAGACCCTAGCATTTGATATAAAGTGGATAAATGTGGAAAATTTAATGCTAAATGAAGCAAGCCAGACGATCAAACAGAGGTATTTTATGTCCCCTCTTACTATGTACTGAATGTCAGCATTCTATGGCAGAGACTGAAAGACTGGAAGATATAAAACCATAGAGAGCAACTGTGGATACTAGAGAACACTGTGGGAAAAAAGTAGGTAACGGGGTGGGGAGAGATGAGAGGGAGAGAATCAAGAGAAAAAAAAAAAAAACAGCATTTTTAATAACTCAAAAATGAAAAGAATATCTGTTTTTGATAAAATGTTTGGGAATATCTTTGACTGTACTAATATGCAGTGTATTCATGCTAAGAAAATTCATTTTATATGCTATGTAGATGTACTGAGATTAAATGCAATAAAAAATAAGAAAAATTAAAAAATTTGAAAAAGACAGTCTACTTAGCATTATAGGAAAATGCTTGAGAGAAATCTATAAGAAATTTAAGGCACCTCGTCTATCAGGTGACATGGCAGGGGACTGGGAAGCTGCAGTTGCAGAGGCAGTTCAGGCAGGGAATCTCTGGGAAGTTATAGTGGCAGGTTGATGTGTTACAGAATGGGTGACCTTGACAGCTGTGAGCCTGTTGTGAGGTGTGAGTCTAGGCAGGCAGACCAAACCACATTAGGGGACAGAATGGAGAGGACTAGCCCCAGGGCCTAGAATTTTCATGCAAGAATTTGAGGAAAACAAGGTTATAGAATAGTCTTAGTAACAAGTGTAAGGTAAGACCCTATTTTAGGATCCAGGGCATAAAGGCATAAACCACAACTATCAGCCATACCTAATTTTGAATGAGACACCTGGATTAACGAAATTGGTCAGTTCATCAGAAAAATAACTTAAAACCTTTATCATAGAAAGATTAGAATTTGATAACAAGATTTGATTTTAATAGAGTGATAGTTACATTCATTTATTAATTTTCCTATAAAATGCCAAGGTTTCTTTTCCCCTGTATATGTGGGGACATTGATTTGAGTTCCATTTTGTAATTCAGGACAGGAAAGTGTTAACTCAGCAGGCTTTGTCACTCAATGCCTGCACATTACAAAGAAAGGTCTGTCTCAGAGATTGGCCTTTGGATGATTTAAAGGAGATCACCTGTAAGCCTTTAGAATATTCTACCTGATAAAAGTATTTTTATGTGCCTGAGGTCTAGAGTTATGTTTTACCAGTCTGACCAAATGAGTTTATACTAACAATGTGATTTATGGCAAAGGCCTAGTTTTGCTTTGAGGGAAGCTGGAGTCAGTAGCTGAGCCTGGTTGAACAGGCATTGCATAGATACATGACTGACCCCCAAATAAATCCTGGGTACCAAGGCTTGTGTGAGCTTCCCCGGTTGGCACACATGTTGTCACACGTCATTGGTGGGAGAACTCCATTCTCATGAGACTTTACTGGGAAAGAACCTCTGGGGAGACTACCATGTCATTTATCTTGGAATTAGTCCCTGTACCTTTCCCTTTTATTGATTTTAATCTGTATCTTCTTTGTAATAAACCCTAACCATAAGGGCTTTCCCAAATCTGTGAATCCTTCTAGAAATTATCAAGCCTAATTGTCATCTATGGGATCTCCTACATAATCATACACCTTATAAACCATACTTATAATGCACAATTTATGATTCCATATCTTGCTTCTTTAAAGAAAGAAAATGAAAGAACTTGGGATTAGAGTGCAAATTTCTTACAAATTTTGTGATTTTTTGGTTAAAAGAAAATTTCAACTTGCAAAAACATATGTAAAAATGAACACAATTGATCATTGATGGGTATACAAGGGTACTGTTAGATGAAACTGAAGTTCAGAAATACTTCTTGAGTAATAATGAACACTGTTGGAATGCATATCACTTGCCAGGCACAAGTTTCCTGTCCTTTAAATGTCTGCACATACAGAGGTTAATATCTATCAGTAAGCTAGTATGATTCAAAAAGCAAATTTGCATTTTCAAATTAGCTTGTTATCTAAATAGTAGTCCTGAATGCTCTAATTTTGGAATGGCTTAAATTTCCACTTTATTGAGAATCATGCTAGTTCTTTACAATTTCATCATTAAAGATGAAATATGATACTGATATTCTAAATGACCACACATCAAGTGTTGGTAACTATAATATAATTTGAGGTTTAAGAAATATATACAGGGACTAGCAGATGCCATAATGGTTACATTGCTGGACTCCCACATGGCTGACCATGGCTTCAGTCCCAGATCCGTTAGCATGAAACTCACATGAGGCGTGTGTACATGTGTGCCCAAAATCACAGGAGGAGAGTAGAGAACTGATAGTGGCATGGCCATTCCCCCTCGGGGGAGAAAGTTCTCACTTTCTGTTTCTCTGTCTCTCTCTGTCTCCCTGGCAAGTACATATGCCGTATAGAAAAACTCTTTATAAAAAATAAATAAATATATATATTTTTTAAAGATATCATTTCACAAGATTGTTTCTTTTCCCCCTTAGCATTTGAGATGAAAAGTGAAACTTTACACTTTCTATGCTTTCATATCCATGGAATGGTAACTGTTTACTAGACAGTTTATGAAATGTGTAGTGGAGAGGGCCATGTCCCACTCTGATGCTTGCAATTTGTTTTAAATGAAATCTGTAGGAAAAAACTCACTTCACATAAAAAGAAGTAAGAAATTACTTACTTTGTAATTTAAAATATTTAATGTAAACTGTAGTCATGTAAGTTAAATGTAGATAATTTTTCTATTTTGACTATTCTTGAAATGACATATTCATGATACATCTATCTCCTTTCATATAAAATGGAAATTAGAATTTTAGAAGACTTATCAGTTTTGGGGAGACAGAAATACAATTAAATTATTACATGTCAATCACGTTAACATTAAATACTATCATGTTATCATTACTGTAAAATGTGAAAACACATTTAAAATTAAAATTGTCTACATGTATGTAAAAACTTGAAAAGAATCCTTATATTGTATTTAGCGTACAGAACCCATTCTTTATTTTTTTAACCTCTAAGAAATTTTATATTCTGTACCAGAAATAAAAACTTAAAATGTCATGTATCATAGAACCACCAACTGATATATCATATCAGGCTAAACTTTTATTTTCTTTTCTATAATTGTTCATAAAATAAAGAAGGGGGGCTCAGCAGTGCTTGAGGAGAGATATAAAAATCAAACATTAATTTTATTCAGATGAGATGATTTGTATGCAAGCTGATCAGGCTACAAGCTTATCTCATTACAAGCTCAAGGCTTCGAGCGTTTCATCATTTCTCAGATGCCATTAAGTTTAATAATATGACTGCCTGCATTGTGTATTAAAAATGTGTGTCTGTTCTGCAGTTGTATAATGGTGAAGTGCTTGTGAATATTTATTACTTTGGTCTTTAGTGCTCTCAACTTTACACTAAATAGTCAAGTTAATTGCCTATACTGCTCTAATTGCATTGTTTAGAGAATCTACTCTCCTCTTCCTCTTCAGTTAGATATTAGTAATATGCAGATTTTTTTAAGTGCAATAATTGGCATGTGCAAACTTGCACAGATATTTAATTGCACTCAAAATTAAAACACAGTGAGTACACTCAGTCCTGGAAGGGTCAATTAGCTCCCCACTCTTCTTTCTGGGAATGCAAGCGTCTAGTCCTGCTGATTTTAAACAGTTGTGGAGACACTGGTTTGCATATGCAAGTGGTTTTTTTTTAAAAAAAGAGCACAAGTTCTAAATGCCAACAGAGTGTTTTCAAGAAGATTTTGTTTTTTAATCAGACCCTTTAATTAGTCATTAATTTTACTATTCTATTCCAAATGACTAGTGAAATGATTTAAATAAAGGTTGGAAATTAAGAACCTTGGGACCAGCAGTTAGTGTAATGGCTACATCGCTGGACTCCCATGTAGTCGACTGCAGTTCGAGTCCCGGACCCGGTGGCTTAAACTTACGCTGGGTGCGTGTGCATGCATGCCCAAGATCCCAGGAGGAGAATGGAGGAAAAGGGATTGCAGCATGGCCATCCCCTCTGGGGGTTGATTTCTTGCTTTCTATCTCTCTGTCTCTCTCTGTCTGTCTGGCGAGCGCACACGCCCTATAGCAAAAACCTCTCCAAAAAAAAAAGAAAAAAGAAAGAACCTTGAGATTTACTCTTAATTATGTTTCCCAAATATTATGTGAGAAAGATTATCTTATTTTTCTGTATATGCTTCTTCACTGTTTAAGTAATGGGACTCTCCTTATATATTGTAATCTACAGTGCTTTCTCCCTAAATAACTAATACTAGTGTCATAATCATAAGTAATTATAAAAAAGTGTAAGCTCTTATACTAAAATTTTACTCAGTATGAACTACATCTTTCTTTTCCCCCTTCTCTAATGGTTCACTATACTATAATGATTTCTCCAACTTTAAAGAGAAGAAACAATTTTCTTCTGTTAATAGCTTTGATGCCCTCACCCAAAAAAGGCTTATTCTTGGTCCAGACATTTGCTTTTTAGGAGAAAGAAAACTATCTTAAGAAACAGGAAAAATTGTTCTCTTCAAAAATCTTTCTTGGGAACCAGCAGTTAGTGTAATGGCTGTGTCGTTAGACTCCCACGTAGTCAACAGCAGTTCGCGTCCCAGACCTGGTGGCTTAAACCTCACGCCGGGCGCGTGTGCGTGCATGCCCAAGATCCCCAGAGGAGAATGGAGGAGAAGGGATTGCAGCGTGACCATCCCCCCTGGGGGGTGATTTCTCGCTTTCTGTCTCTATGTCTCGCTCTGTCTGTCTGGCGAGCGCATGTGCCCTATAGCAAAAACCTCGCAAAAAAAAAAAAAAAATCTTTCTTTTGGTGTAATGATTACATCACTGAACTCCTACATAGTAGACCATGGTTTGAGTCCCAGACTCGGTGATTTAAAACTCACACTGGGAGTGTATATGTGTGCAAGATCCTGAGAGGAGAATGGAGGAAAAGGAATTGTGACATGGTCATTCCCCCCACAGGGCGGAGGTGATTTCTTTCTTTCTGTCTCTCTGGCAAACACACACAACCTATGGATAAAATCTCTATTAAAAGAAAAAAATCTTTCTTTCATAGATTTCTGCTGTCTTGCTTCTCTGTACTTTCACTTCTTCCAGGCTTAAACACCTTGATATCCAGAGCCATACTTCCAAAACATAAATGTCTAAGACACATATGCCTTTCTAGTTATAAACAAAAATCACACACAAACCCCACTTTATAATTTATTTTTAAGAATTATTTTATTTATTATCATCATTATTTTTTAAATTAGATCAGAGAGAAAGAAGGAAAGTGAGAATTTAGGCCTCCAAGTCTAGGACTCAAACCATGGTCGGCTATGTGAGAATCCAGTGTCTTACCCACCATGCCACCTGCTGGCCCCATATTTCACAATTTCTAAAGTGTCCCACTGTAGGGTAGGTGTTATAAAGACTAGAAAGAATGAATTCAGTGTTGCTTAGATAGACCAGTGGTTTAGTCTGTCTGATGAGTGTTACCTATTGTAGTAACAAAGTATTCACAAAATAGGTCAAGTTCAAGTTAAGTAAGATATTGCCAGGAGTGGAAACAGGTTTAGACTGATGGATATAAAAGTGTAACATATAATATGGAAAAAAAGAGAAAAATGGAATATATGACATACCAGGTAAGATAGATTGATGTCAGATAGTAAAGGCTCTAAATGGTTATGGTAAGAAAAATATGCTATTGAGAAGCTACTGAATTTTTTTTATAGAGATTTTTGCCATTGGGCATTATGCACTTGCTGGAGAGACAGGAAGAGACTGAGAGACAGAAATTGAGAAATCAAACACACACACACACACACACACACACACACACACACACACACACACACACACACACACACACACACACACACACACACAAACCAGGGCAGGGAGGATGGTCAGGCCACAATCCCTTCTCCTCCATCTCCTCTCGGGATCTTGGGCACATATCTATGTGTACCTAGTGTGTTTTAAGTTGCTGGGTCCAGGACCTGAACCACAGTCAGCTATGTGGCACTCCAGCAAAGTAGCCATTATGCCATCTGCTGATCCCGAGAAGCCACTGAATTTTTAGCCAATGCATAAAATAAAGTTGTGCATGAGAAGATTTTAGAAAATGAGAAATGCTCATAAATATCCATTGTTGCGACATCTAGGATGAAAACCTGGAAGGAATGTGAACTGGATACTTTCAAGTTCTTTGAGAGACTTGAGAATATGAAAACATAGAACATGAGCCAGAAGATAACATTCTACTGAAAATGCTTTTAAAATAGCTTCTGATTATCAGTAAAGAAAAGTCACTGTAAAGTGTCAAAATCAGAAGGAATGAAAAAAAAATTTTTCCTTTTTCCTTTTTTTTTTTTCTCAGAGAAAGGAGAACACACCTCCTAGGTAACTAAATAAGCTAATATGCACAGATGTGAAAAACAAGATAAGATGGGTTGGGTTCCCCAAGCATGGATGCTTATTTTTCCTGTGGTATTCTGTAGTGAATAACCTGCCAACTAAAATTAATTAAAATATCTACCTAATAGAATAGCTAGATTGTATCCTGACTCAGAGCCCTGAATCTCAGGTCCTCAGATCATATAACATAAAGAAGTAAGGAAAGCTTTATTTAGATACTACTATGCTGTTAGTACTTGATTAATATTCTTTTTGTTTTTTTTTGTTTTAGAGGTTTTTGCTATAGGGCATGTGAGCTCACTAGAAAGAGAGACAGAGAGACAGAAAATGAGAAATCACCCCCCAGGGGAGATGGCCATACCGCAATCCCTTCTCCATTCTATTCTTTGGATCTTGGGCACGCATGCACACACGCCCAGTGTGAGTTTAAGCCACCGGGTCCAGGACTCGAATCACTACATGGGAGTTCAGTGACATAACCATTATGCTAATTGCTGGTTCCGATACTTGATAATATTCTTGACTTACATTTGTGATCCGAAGAAATATCTAAAGCACACTTCTCCTATCCCATAGGTATGCTATAGAAATTTTCACTCATAATTATAATAAAGTATTTGCTAATTTGTCTTTCAGATGAACAATGTCCCACTTGGTCAAAATAGTCTGTCCATCAAGACTGTGTTGGCAATGTGATGTGGCAACATCCCTTTAGAGTCTAAAATAGGACAGGATTTCTTGGTTATAGTGGAAGATACTTAGGGAAGCTATATTTTTGCCTTGAGTATCTTCTCTTTTTCATTTTTTAACATAATCATCAATAAGATTTGTTTTATATGCTTCTCAAATAACTTTCTTTGTATAGCCGTGTTTTAATAATTGGTCAAATAAAGTGGATAAAGTAGATAATGACTGCCAAAGTAGCATGAATCCCACCTTCTGTGATTATTAGATCATCCTCAAATATAAATGTATTTGATTTCCTGACTGTTAGTCCATAATGAAGCACAAAATCTACAGAAAGTACCTTCCAAACACTTGATTACCTCAGGAACATGAATGTTTTCACAACATTAAAATATAATTAGGTCTAGCTTTGGCCAAATGCAGTAGAAGGATTTGAGAATCTGCTACCTCATAATTAATGTCTAATTGTTAGTAATTATGTTGTTTAGTTTTGTGCACAACCCAATTTATTTTTTTGCACGAGGGCTCATGCCAATTATTCTCTGGCCACAACTGTCAAGGCTATCAACAAATTAAGTACTGATTGCCAGGGCTCCATGATAATGGTCTCTTACCAATTTGCAGAAAGTAAGTAGGCTCTTAAGCCAGAAAAAGCAAGTCTGTGTTCAATGGATCTCCCATGTCACTTCTAATTACCCATTAATGACGAGCTAGGCCAGAATTTAATTCAGAAGCTAGAGGTGGATGGCCATATAAATTCTAAAGATCCATTTCTTACTATGTATAAAATATTTAGACAACATTTAAAAGTAATACAGCCTGGCAGAAAATTTAGCACAATTTTGCATTTAAACAGCTTTCGGCAGTTGTTTATGATATACCTTAGTGTGGCAGAATTAAGTCTAATATTTTTCTTCCTCAGTTTCGTTTTTCTATAAAATAGCCACTTGGTGCAAGATGAAGCAATGTAAAATGAAGAGCATGCTTTGAAAGTTCATATTTCTTATCGAAATATTTTTCCTCATAAAAGACATCTTAAAAGTTGAAAAAATTCAAAATCTCCAAGGACTGATTTTACAGTATTACCCATGAATATTTTTAACATTCTTGTTGTGAAGGTAACTTAAATAACTTTGAACATAGGAATGAAAATGTAAAATCCCTTGTAAAACCTCACTCTAATGATAATTATGCTACTTTAGCCCATAGCATACAATAAAGATATGTCACTGAAAATATGTTACACAGTACAGTGGTGATGTATAATGTTGAGATCTCTGATAAAATGAATCCTCAGAGTGAAGTTATTTGGGGTTATAATTCATGGAAACAATAGCTTTTAGTGCTCTACAGTATATCAAAAGAGTGACAACTTTTGTGATGAAATGTAATACATAATCCTCTTGGTCATATACACCAATTTTTTCCTGACCTAAAGATGATCTTGTCTCCATTTTAATGTTAGTGTCATGATTCTTAGCATCATATAGTAAGTAGGTATAAAACCTATACTTGAGGGTATAACCAGCAATATAGTTTCAATTTGGAGAAACTATCAGCATTTTCACTGCATATAGCTTTTCCGGTAAAAGAAATATTTCACTTGCTGAAATAGAAGAACATTCATTTACATGGCTTACCAGTGACTGTGTATTAGATATATAATAAACAATTTTGAATTTTAAGTATTGGTATTGACTAGGATACACAGAATTGTATGAAAATTTTAAAGTATGGGTCAGCTCTTGGCATGGTGGTTGAGGTGACTGGATCATAAATGACTGACTATGTGGTTCAGGTTTGGACCCAGAGGCTTGCGAAGCATGCTTAACATAAACGTGTGCATGGCCAGTATCCCAAGAGAGCATGGAGGAGTAGGGATCGCAGCATGGACATTCCCCCTGGGGTGTGTAGTGTGTTTTCTCACTTTCGTTCTCTCTCTTTTACCAACAAGCACATATGACCTTTATCATTTTTTTAAATGTAAAATATATACAATATCATTCTTATCACTCCAGTGATATTTTTCCTAGTGGTCTCTCCTTGATGTTCAGTGTACCCTAGTGGCTCCCTCTTCAGGAAGCCCCATAATTGAACTTTATCATCCTCATCACCCTGTCACTGGGATTTACTGAACACATATCATGTGTTAGGTACTGTACTAGGAGTTGAGATCACAAAGGAGAAGTCAACAAGATTCCATCCTGGAAAAGAAAAACATGGAATTGAACCACATACATGCCGTACAGTCACGATGGTATCCTAGGTCTTTTTGATTTATACACCCTCACACTACTTTCTACTGCCTTTCTATGCTAAATTCAATAATATTTACAATTTGTTAATATATTATGATTAATCTTTCACATTTGTTTAGGTTTCCAATTATAATTTTTAATTGACATATATAGTTGTACATACTCCACAGAGTTATGGCATGTCTTAGTCCACTATTTTGTTGCTAACAGAAATACTTGAGACTGAATAATTTATAACAAATAGAGGTTTATTTGACTTGTGATTCTGCTGGCTTGAAAGTCCAGAAGTGTGGGGATGGCATTAGGCTGGCCTTTGGTGCTATGTCACAGCATGGCCAGCAGAAGCAGAGAAGATGGCAGGCATGTGCTGAAACAGAAAGACTGGGGTCAGCTATTTTTTTTTTTAATAACAGCTGACTCTTGCAGGAATTAACTCCTTCTCATGAGAGCTAAAACACACTCCATCTCACCAGAGAATATTCATTTATTCATGAGGGCGGTTACTTCATAATCCAAACACTGCTCACTAGGTCTGACCTTTCAAAGTCTTACCTAATTCCACATATGAATATCTGAGGGACAAATCATCACGTAAACAGTAGCATCAGAAAAATTGTGGTTTATCAGTACATTTATACACTGTTAAATGAACAAATCAGGGCAAAAAATATATCCATTATCTCAAACATATATCATTACTTTATATTGGGGACATTCAAATCCACTCTTGTAGCTATTTTTGGATATATTAGGTCTTCGAGAAAGTCATGACAAATTTTCTGTGTTTTTTTCTATGCAAAAATAAGTCATGACTTTCCCAACAATCCAATACACTGAACTGTCAACAACTATAGTTACTCTACTGTGCTAGAGTACTCTAAAACTCATACTACTTATCTACTTGCTTTCTTATCTGTTAACCAAGTTCTCTCTGTTTTTCCCACTACAATTTGCCCCAGTCCCCTTACCATTCATGCTTCTCATGTCCATTTCTTCACACTCTGGGTGTCATAATGAAATATCATAGACTACATGGTTTAATTTTAAAAAAAAGAAAAACTAGAAATTTATTTCATCACAATTCTTGTTTTTCCCTTTATTTTTATATATTTTTTTATTTCATTTTCTTTTATACATTCAATCACATTATTATTTGTCTTAAAAATGGGTATTTCAACATGTGAATATTTCTCCCTAGTACAGTTGATAAAACTACAAAATATCTTAAACAGATAATACCACATTTCTTTGTGCCATTAATGCTTTGCCTCCCTATTTTTCTTATAAATGTCATTCCTCAGGCCCGCCTCCTTCACACTCACTATATCTGGTATTTACATCTATATACTATGTTTCTATATGCTTTAGTCAATTAGTTTCAGTCACAGAGTGCAGACACTTGGTATATATTAAGTGGGGACGTGTAATGCCTCTCCTTCATAGGCTGGCTTGCTTCACTCAGCAGTAAATCTTCCATATTCATCCCTTATTATTAAAGTGCCATTAAAAGTACCAGCACGCGGCATAATGATTATGTCACTGAACTCCCACGTACTTGACCGCAGCTCAAGTCTCGAACCTAGCAGCTTAAAGCTCATGCTGACTGGGTTGGAAGTGGATCACAATCTGAAGACCTTGTTAGGGATGCTATCTCTCTGTTTCTCTCTATATATATGTCTCATATAGGAGAACGCAATAAATAAACTTGGAAAAAAAAAAAACTCACGTGAGGCACATGTGCATTTCTGTTTCTCTATATATATATGTCTCATATAGGAGTACGCAATAAATAAACTTGGAAAAAAAAAACTCACGTGAGGCACATGTGCATGTGTGCCCAAAATCTTGAGGGGAGAAGGGAGATAAAGGGATTGTAGCATGACTATCCGCCCTGAGAGGGTGATTTCTCGCTCTCTCTCTCTCTCTCACTCTCTCTCTCTCTCTCTCCAGCAGGTGCATATGCCCTATAGCAAAAATCTCTCTGTAGAAAAAAATGTCAGTAAATTCAGTTCTGGTGAGGACTTTCTTCTTGACTTATAGACAGTTACCTTTTCACTATGTTTACATATTAACTTTCTTACTTTCTTCTTAGTATGTCCAGAGAGACAAAGAAAGCTCTTTTTCTGTGTGCCTTTCTCTTTTTTAAAAAAAAACTTTTAGAGGATGCATGCATTTACCAGAAGAAAAGGGAGAAAGCAAACTTTCTGTGTGCCTTTCCCTTTTTTATAAAAAAAACTTTTAGAGGATGCATGCATTTACCAGAAGAAAAGGGAGAAAGCAAACCCCACCTTTGTGACCTCATTTGATTATTTCCAAACAAGCCCTCTATCCAAATATAGTCTCACTGAGGTTTAGAGCTTCATGATATGAATTTTGAGGGGACACAGTTCAGTTCATAGCAATATGTTTATATTGTAAAGAAAAACAATTCAAGTCTTTGAGATTCCCACCTCTCTCAATACTGATATTTTTTAAATTTTATGCTTTAAAGTAGATGATTTCTATCTGGAAGCTTCCAAACTTGTAAACATATAGTGAAGCTACAGAGCAACTCATAAATTGCTATAGTTCAAGAAACATCTCTACTGTGATACTTCCGTCATAAAGAACAAAATGAGGGCCAGCCCATGGCATGGTGATGAAGGTGGCTGAATCCCACATGACCAACAGAACTATTTGAGACCTAGACCCACCGTTTTGAGAAATATGCCAGGTACATGTGTTTGCATGCACATCCACATTCACGAAAGGAGAAAGAGAAGAGAGAGGATTGCAGTGTGTCCATGCCCCATAGATAATACTTTCTCATTTTCTAGAAAGTGCACCTGCCCTTTAGGAATTTCTTTTAAAAGCAAAATTAAATTTTTCCTTGACAAAATCAATTTAATAACTCTTTTGATCACAGGTAAGTTGAATAAGCAATGGGACAGCTCAATGTGAGTTTTTCCTCCCTTCAATTGTATGCAGCAAAAATATGTGTACATTAACTTTTTGACAAAGGAAAAAAAAACCTGAGTGGTCTTCAGAACCAAGGCAAGAAATGCCATCCATAATCTCTTAATTTATGCTATATTGGCTTCACTTTCGTCTCTCATTCTGTATGACCTCATATCCTCTCTTTGGCATCCATATGACCAACTTAAAGTGCTTGTGTTTGGATTATATATATTTCAAAAATATTTAATACAATAATTTAATTAGCTAACCCTG
>NW_006207163.1:1721034-1765146 GCF_000334495.1 Tupaia belangeri chinensis
GACTTGAATATGTCCCTGCAAAGTTCATGTGTTGAGTTTGACTGCACCGTGAAGTAGTAAGAGAAAAGTTAACCTGACTATGAGGTTAAGAAGTGGAACCTTTGGAAAGTGATTAGACTTGAGCATGGGGTCCCAACGAATGAATCTTGGTGGGTTTGTCAGGAGAGAGAATGACAGAAACAGGGACATGGACATAGGCACTCCTACCCTCCACTGTGTTGCGATGATGCAAGAAGGCTCTCAACAGATGTTGATGCTATGTTCTCAGTCTGCAAAACCAGGAATTAAATAAGCCTATGTTCTTTTAAATTACTCAAACTGAGGCATTTCAGCTGTTAGTCATGAACTAGAATAATTTCAATCCTCAGTGTTCCAGTGAGATTCAACTTGATACAACATTTGTAAGAGATTTGTCCCTAGTGGAACGGACTGCAGCGGGGGGGATAGTCACAAGGATTATGAGATTTCCTTAGAACGCTGCTTCTGCATGTGAGTATTGTTTAGATTCTAGCATTAGCCCAATACCCTATAAGAAAGTAACCTGTACTGTCTTCTAATAAAGGAGAGAAATTTTGGCATCAACTTTATATTGAATTCCAGTAGAAACACTACTTATTCTACTCTTACTCTCCTTGGCCTCAGAAGTTAAAGAGATGTCCAGTTCTGGAAGCTACCTTTTCCAGGAGTAGGATAGCAGGCATATTTTGCACTCAAATTGTATTATCTCTGTAACTTTGGCTATATGCTTTTAGTTATAATATACTCTCGACTGCTGAAACTTAAATGGCTTCTTTTCTTCATGACTAAAAAGCTAAACTTGAACATTAGGTATAGCTGGTAATTGGTTAAGAGTATTTTATATTTCAATTTTGAAAAGTAGGGGTCATCATAGGAAAGATGATAAAACTCTTGCTGTACAGCTAATGGAAAATGTTCAGTTTAAAGCTGGCCCTTAAAAATGTTAAGAGAAATTGTCAGTTCTTGCTGATAATAGCAATGGTCTTTACAGTTTTATGCTCAGATACATAAAAGGATTTATGTGATAAAAGACTTACAATCAGTTTAAAATCAGGAAGTCCTTCACCCACATTTTTATTGTTTAAATCTGTAGTTTATTTTCATCTAAATTATTTTGAAAAAAAAAAAGAGAGAGAGAGAGAGACCTGGATTTGAATAGCTATATTTTAACTTAAGTAGATTTTTTAAATTTTATTGATAATAATTTAAGAAAATTTATCCCTACTAAAAGTATGTCCTTTAATAATAAGTGCACCTCTTTTTTTTTAGAATTATTTTATTTTACTTTATTTATTTTACTTTGACCAGAGAGTGACAGAGTCAGAGAGAGAGATAGAAGGAAAGTGAGAAAGCAAGCCTATGGTTCAGAGTCTTGAAGAGCGGGTGGCCATGTGGGAGTCCAGCACCCTTAACCACCATGCCACCTGCTGGCCCCAAGTGCACCTCTTTTTAAAATTTATCTAGTGTGTCTGTTAATTTTGGCTGCCTACTAATAACTACCAAATCTCAGTGGCTTAAAAATAGCATTTGCCTCTCAAGCTGTATATCAGATGGTATTGAGCTGGTTTCATGAGATGCTTATTCCCATGAATAAGAGACTAGCAAGCTAGCTAAAGCATATTCTTCTCACAGTGATAGTGAAAGGCAAGACAGCATATGTAAAAGAGCAACCACTTACCAAATTCTGATTTACTCTAACCCTCTACATTCCATTAGGCAGAGCAACTCAGGACATCAGTATCAATGGTACAAAAAAAGTACACTCCTTTTTGAGACAATAGGGAGGATAGAAAAAAACCTGAGGCCATGTGCAGTGGTACCATGGTAACACAACACTCCATGATGTTGAACCACAGAGAGAGGACCTGGGTTCATGTTCTGAGGTCTCCCTGTGCACACCTGACTGACTAAAAGTGAGGCGCATGATGGCATAAAGACATTGCTTTGTGTGTGTGTGTGTGTGTGTGTGTGTGTGTGTGTGTGTTTCTTTTTTTGGAGAGGTTTGGGACTAGAACCACAGTCGACTATGTGGGAGTCCAGCAACATAGCCACTACACTAACTGCTGGTCCATGACATGAAGACATTGTTGATGTGCCTGTCTCTCTATCTCTCTTTCACTCATAGAAGAAATAAACGAATGAACTCATTTTTTATGAAAGACCTTGTGTATTTGCTGAGTAATAATTTATAATTCCTTATATGAAAATTTATATAAATATGTGTGTTTATATACATAGAGATAAGTATTCCTACTCAACAGATAATGAGCATTGATTATTTAAGTATATTCTAGTTGCACTAAATAAATTTGTGAGCAACACAAAACAAAAGACTAACTGGCATGATTGGATATGAGGGTTAATAGGGAGCACATTAGAAAAATTGACACTTCATTATTATTTTGTGATTAAATACTATATTAGAAAGCAATGTACAATTACAGCAGTTAATGGGGAGGCCTAATCAATTCTAAGGAGTCAAGAAAAGCTTCTTTTCTGTAGTGTCATGTGATGTGAGACTAAGGGTGCAAAGTGAATGGAGGAGGAGGAGGAAAAGAGTTCCAGGAATTGGTCATGAATAAAGGCCATCAGATAGAAAAGAGAAACTAGGCCATTGTTGAGAAAGAAGGCAAGTAGAGATATATTACATGATGAAGAGGCCAGAGCATAAAGAAACCCTTGACAATATTAAACTTTAGAATGTATTTTAGGATCATTGAAAAACTATTAAAGGATTTTAGGCAGGGCTTGGGTGACTTAATCAGATTTGCATTTGTGAAAGGTCACAGCAACTGTTGTGGATGAAGAATGAATTAGATCACACTATTAAGTCTTAATGAAAATGTATAGCAGCTTATAACTCATACACTTGCTGGTGTGATAATGAATGTAAAATTGGTACTGATGTTTTGGGAAAATTATTTAGCATTCTATAATATACCTGCACTCTTACATCCCTAAAGACTCAGTATGTCTACTCAAGACATACAGAAGAAGAAACTCTTACATGTGTACTCAAAGACATACATGGAAATTTTCATTTAAATGTCCATTTACAGATAAATAGATTATGTTTTTGTTTTTAATTTGCTTTAGGGCATATGTGCTCACTAGAGAGAGACAGAAAAAGAGGGAAAGTAAGAAAGTACCCTCCCAAGGGAGGATGGCCACACCACAATCTTTTCTCCTCCATTTTCCTCTTGAGATTTTTGGGTATGCATGCACACATGCCCAGCATGCTTTGCAAGTGCGCAGGCCCAGACACAAAGTGCACAGTCGGTCATGTAGGATCCAGCTACTTTAATTACCAAAGCAATAAATGGTCCTATTAGATTTTTAATAGGGGAAAAGTCTAAATATCTGTTAACATTAGAATAAATGAGTAAGTTGAGGTTACTAGGTGATGGTGCAGTGGTAATGCAAATATGCTTCCATGCGAAAGGTCTTGGATTCACATCCCAATACCTCCAGAATACTCCAGGGATTCACTTGTGTACCCATGACCCAGGTCAGCTTAAACAAGAGGTAGATCATGATGTGAAGATTTGTTGAGGGTACTTATCTCTTTCTTTCTCTCATGGAGGAAATAAATCAATATACTTAAATAAATAATTAAATATCTTGTTTAATCTATGTATGCTCAAATATTTTACAGCAGTGAAAATCTTTGAAAACAACAGCTTTACATACATGTATGAATATCAAAAACATAATTTTGAGTGAAAAATGCAGGTCAGAAGAATAAAT
The DNA here is from genome assembly GCF_000334495.1 of Tupaia belangeri chinensis. Classification (NCBI taxonomy): domain Eukaryota; kingdom Metazoa; phylum Chordata; class Mammalia; order Scandentia; family Tupaiidae; genus Tupaia; species Tupaia belangeri. Next base: position 1,724,800 of record NW_006207163.1, read on the forward strand.
ATTTTACAATTAAATATTTTAAACACAGGAAAAACAAATATGTTTTAAAGGTACAGATGTCAGTGATGGCATTTAAAGTATATTGGGGAAATAAATGATGAAACTAAAAGTCAGGATAATGATCATGTCTGAGTGAAGACAATATGGAATGTGGAAAGCATCCAGGAACTCAAACTTGCTGGTGGTGGGGGTCCCAGGCCGTGTAGTGGTTAAGGCTCTGGACTGCGGTTTGAGTACTCAACCTGGAGATTGAAACTCATGCTGAGCTCATGTGCATGTGGCCCAAATCCCAGGATGATAATGGAGGAGAAGGGATTGTGGCATGGCCAACCCCCTGGGGGATGATTTCTCTCTTTGTCTCTCTAGTAAGAACAAAACAAAATAAAACAACAACAAAAAAAGATTTGCTGATGAATTATTCACTACTAAATATTTAACAAAACAGTATAACAATAAATCATAGTTCAGAATGGATGCAAAGAGACCATTTGGAAAGGAATTAGAATAATCCAGTAGAAATATAATAACTCTAAGGGTAAGGCAAATGAGATAGAAAGAAGTCCTGAGGAACTAGGATGATGATATTCTATGTGACCCCAAAGATTGAGAATTTTCTATTTTGACCTTTTTCATCTAACTGTGCAGCTAGTCCGCCCCACATTGTCTTGCATAAGGTATCACCTTCTGTTTCTTTCTACCTCTTGATACAAGCCAGATTGTTCAAAGGCTGCTAACCTGTAAGAAAAATTCCTCTATTCTTAAAACTAGCCAAAAATACCCCCTTCCTCTCCAACATTTATCCCTTTATCTTCTAATATCTATCATTTTAAAATCAATATTTATACTAACAATTCTTGGGAGCAGCAGTTGGCATAATGGCTATGTCGCTGGACTCCCATGTACCCGGTGGCTTAAACTCACTCACGCCAGGTGCGTGCATATGCGTGCCCAAGATCCCAAGAGGAGAATGAAGGAGAAGGAATTGCAGCATGGCCATCCCTGCTGAGGTGGGGGGGGGGGAGAATGATTTCTCACTTTCTGTCTCTCTGTCTCTCTCTGTCTTTCTGGCGAGCGCATGCGCCCTATAGCAAAAACCTCTCAAAGAAACAAAAATCAAAAACAAAACAAAAAACAAAAATTCTTTTGTTGACTTTCTCTCACAGTATGATCACGTCATATACACAATTTATGTTAGGTGATAAATAATGTGTGGAATGTCAGTGGAACAAGATCCTGATTTCATTCTGACACATATTGAGTTTGAGTTCCTAGACATTCAAGTGGGAATGCTGTAGAAACAGATTTTGTTTAAAGGTCATAAGAAAAGTTTGGGCTAGTGAGAAACAAAGCCATCTAACTATAACAGCCTTAGAGATAATACCGTGCAGTAAATAAAGCTTCTGAGACAGAACGCTGAGGAACTCAAACACCTACACGTTGGATAGAGAAGGAGGGCTGATGCTAGAGAGCAATGAAGAGCCAGAAAGGTAGGAGGGAAATAAGAAAAGGTGGCATCTTGAATGTCTTTAGAAGTAAACCTTCAGATAATAATTCATGCTCTAGTGATTTATTAGAAAAAGACTTCTGGAGTAACTGGTGAGGAAGTAGGCAATGGGGAGAAACCAAGCAATGTGTAATTTCAGGCAAAGTACCGATGTAGACAGACTCCTCAGGTAAGATCTGAAATGCGAATTGCCCCTCAAAATTTCCCCTTAATGCAAATAAAGTGGACTTTAGTACTCCCACAGCATACTTGTAAAGGTTGTTCCATGAGGTCGTTGATTTCCAGGTACTTAGTGTTCTCTGCAAAAGAGTTACTGTTGCCTGCAGACAGGCCTCATCATTTAATTGCAGGAGCAGGGAGTTAGTAATCAAATCATAGGAGAAAAGGGATGGGCATTTACCATTAGAGGGAATCTGGGCAAAGTATCTGCAAGTGTCTACAAAATACAGCATCGCATAATCTAAAAAGTAGGTATGGTAAGATTTTGTTAGATGCTCTTCTGGAGAATTTAAAGAGAGTAACAAATAGAGTAACAAATAGATACAAATGTATTAGAGTTAATCAAAGAGCTTGCTTAAAGTTAGAACTTTCTTACTTAAACATACAGCAAATGTTTTATAAGAGGCTTAGACTTTATTTAGGAAATACATCATTGAATGTTTTGGGAAAGGATCTTGATGAATTATTTCATTGATTATAATATCAGGACAAATGAGAGTATTTACTGAAGCCCAAGAAATTATTTTGAAAGCTGCTGCAAAAATTCAAGTAAGTAATTATAAAAGCTTAGAATCTTACTAATGGACAGAGGTTGCTTCTTTTTCTATTTAAGAAATATTTCAGAAATGAAATAAGTAGATGCTTGTCAGTTCCATGAAGATAAAATAATCAAGAATGGATATAGGTTTTTATATTTAGTTACTGAGTTAATAGAGAAATACGAAAAAGATGCTGGAAATCATTTCAACTTGGATGGGTTATTTCAGATGTTTCTGGGAAATTCCGTCGAGATATATATCATACAGTTGAATACAAAAGTCTGAAGTTTAGAAAAGAGATCAGTATACAAGATAGAAATCTGCATATGATTTTTAAAATTTATTTATCTTAATTAAAATTATGAGTAAGAGGATCTAGTAAATGGATCAGACTAAAAAAAATAGCTGATGAAATTCTGGGTAATATAACATTTAAAAATAACAGAGAAGTAGTTGGTTTGAGTTGATCAACTCTATCGTGTTGGATATATTTGCAACTTAACTGCTTGTCTGATCATACTGTTATCCCTATTCAACTAACCTTAGAGAGGTCCTTACTAACCACTGTATCTGAAATATCTGCCCTCCACATCACATTCTCGAACTATTCTCTATAATTTCTTTTTTTCATGGCATATACAACTAAGTAGTATCTTATATAGTCACAAATATTTTGTACCTTCTTCAGTAGAACATAAGCTTTACAAAAAAAGAGTATTTTGCTTTTTTATATTTTTGCAACCAAATATAGCTCCTGTTTTTAGAATACAGTTTAGAACATAAGAAAAAGCCGTCAATAATTTTTAAATGAATGGATGAATAATTGATACATCAACACGTTTAAGGGATGATTATTTTTTAAACTCTATTTATTGCCATTTAAGTGATACCATTTAGAGAATCAGATTCCCTCTATATATTCCCAATAGATGAGAAAAAAGCCAAAATTGGTTGTTCAATAGTGATACAAATTCTTCAATTACTTTAAAGAAGGCAAGACTGTGGTTTTAGTCCCAATGAACTAAATTGCTTTCTTCTATAATCTAATATTTAGTCTGTGTGTGTGTGTGAGAGAGAGAGAGAGAGTGTGTGTGTGTGTGTGTGTTTCTGTGAAATCTGGTAGAAGAAAGGAAAAAATGAACATGTAGTTTCTAGATGACATTACTTAAGATATTACCACTGCACGAATTTTTGGACTGTTTGCATGTTTTAAGAGTATTCAATTACCCAAAGGTGTCTCACAGATTAGTCCTTGGTCATTTGAAATGCCATGAATCATAACCTCACATGAAAGTTTCTTTTTCTAAATTCTGCTGAAATATCTCATAGTAGGCAAGTCTGTTATTAGATCTTCACACACGACAAATGGTTTTCTCTTAGCCGCTCTGTCCCTCTCCAGTGTCCATCATCCCAGCCTTAGAGATCAGCACTCTTCCCCTTTGTATGCATTAGTCATTCATGAATAATGACATAAAAGCTTAGCAATGCTCTAGAAAAAGAGCTTTTTATGATACTTTTCTAACAACCATTAATATCTATAACACTCAGCAGTTTTCTAATTTTCTTTTTATGAAAGAACAAGCTATAACTATATGACAAAATGGCATGGGGTCCAAAACTATTACCAGTTTCATTAGAGAAAGTAGCAAAGGAAAAAAGAGAAAAATAGCCTATACTGCCATGAGGCAAAAGAAACCTGTGATAAAAACCAAAAACCCTGGAGGGTAGAGAGTGGTCACTGAATTTATAAACACTAATTATAACAACACACACTATCAGAAAAGAATTTTTTTTCTCATCCAAATCTTTTGGGATTTTATAAGAAGCAAAACTGTAAATCTGCATTAACTAAAATTTCCAAGATAATATAATAACAAAATTATATATTCCTATACTTTTGAAATTGCCCCCATAACATTCTTGTTAAAATATTATTCAAAATAGTTCAGCGTGGTAATTAAGATGCTGGACTCCCACATGGCCAACCACAGTTCAAGTCTCAGACCTGGTGGCTTGAGAATCATGCTAGAATCATGTGTGCATACATACCAAAAATCCCAAGAAGAAAATAGAGGAGATGGGATCGTGATGGGACCATACCCCATTGAGAGTGATTTTTCACTTTCCCCTCTCACCCTCTCTCTCTCTGGTGAGTGCATGCACCCTGTGGCAAAATCCTAAAAAAAAAAAAAAAAGAAATTAATTAATTTAAAAATTTCTTAACAGTATTGTTCAAGAAAAAAAAATGGAATAAAATTTACTACCAAACCTCAAATCAAATATTTTTGAATTATATTTGTTAATCTTTTCAGAAGACTATTAAGAGACAATATTCCTTAAATCTAAGAGGCTATCATAATTGAAAACAAAAATGATTATAATTTTTGAGTCATAAGGAATAATATATAATTAACTGAGATTACCTCAACTAACTTTATGTTTCTTTCTCTTCTTGAATTTAAGGAAAATAAAATAGCCAAGTGCAATATTTAAACTTTTTAGTGTTTTGGGGGCTGGTAGGTGGCATGGTTAAAGGCGCTGGACTCCACATGGCCGACTACAGTTTGAGTCCTGGACCTGGTAGCCTGTTCTCTCTCTCTCTTCTTCTCTCTTTCTCTGATCAAAATTGAAAAACAATGATAATAAATAATTTTTAAAAATATTTTAGTGTTTTTAAGTATTCTTATAAAGACATAAAATTAGCAAGAAGATCTTCGAAGTTAAAATAACAATGTAAATTTAAGAGTTAAAACGTGTATCACTAATTCTCCTTAGAATAAGATGTTTTGTTTTGTTTCACTTTTTCCTAATTGAATATTTATCATCCAAAAAGATTCAGTGTAATATCAGTAGTAACTTTTTAAATATATTTTCTACTTAGGTAGAGTTCAACATTTTTACTTCCCTAAATTAAAGAGGATGTACTAAAAACAAAATTTTGTTTTTCATTGTGAATTTCAGCACTACAGTTTGAGTCCTGGACCTGGTAGCCTGTTCTCTCTCTCTCTTCTTCTCTCTTTCTCTGATCAAAATTGAAAAACAATGATAATAAATAATTTTTAAAAATATTTTAGTGTTTTTAAGTATTCTTATAAAGACATAAAATTAGCAAGAAGATCTTCGAAGTTAAAATAACAATGTAAATTTAAGAGTTAAAACGTGTATCACTAATTCTCCTTAGAATAAGATGTTTTGTTTTGTTTCACTTTTTCCTAATTGAATATTTATCATCCAAAAAGATTCAGTGTAATATCAGTAGTAACTTTTTAAATATATTTTCTACTTAGGTAGAGTTCAACATTTTTACTTCCCTAAATTAAAGAGGATGTACTAAAAACAAAATTTTGTTTTTCATTGTGAATTTCAGCTCCCTTTAGATTTTTACATATAGGGATTTTACTCATTTTATAAGGAGAAAAGACAACATAGGTAGTTAGAGAATAAACTGCACTAGAAGTGTAATATAATAAGTCAGTGTAATAGTGTAATAAACACTGGCTCAGTTCTACTTATTAATCCATTAGAGAAGCCTTGCTTGTCCTCACAACTTAGAAGAAATCTCCAGGAAAAATAATTTGTTCATCTTGACTGTTGTAGATTTACAATTAGGAAAAATTCTCATACTGATCTTTAATTTTCAGTGCATCTTCCCATAAACTCAGTTGTTCCAAAATGTTTTCAAAAACTTAAAAGGCAACACAGGTAATAATGTCTTTAGTTTAAAACAAGGATATTCAAAATTTAAGGAGTGACTTAATTGTGACAAGTCACATACTCCAACACTTACACATTATTCCCTAATCTCTGTTCTGAACTCTCTCAGATACTATTAAAGAGCAATCTAATCAAATGACAATGAACAAAACACTCAGTTTATATTCTGTAAGTACATATTATCTGCTCATGTTTACTTAGAATAACTAGAGGGAAAAAAAGACTGCATTGTGTTTGGATCAGAATCTGCTAGGAGTGTGTTTTCTGACTACCATAATCACATGGAGACACTAGCCAAATATTCTGCTGCTTTCTGTAGGCAAAATAAAGAAGGACCAGAACACTACCTTTATAATATGTAGAGTCATTAATTTATTAAAATATTATTTTCTTTTCTGAAGTATAGATTTATTATCATATCCTTAAATTTATTTATAAACAACATAAACAAATTATTTTATATACCAGATATCTTATAGTCTAAAGTTTTAAACAAATTTTTCATTATAATATATTTAAACATTTATTATTTGTTCCAGGAGAGGTAGACAGAGAGAAAGAAAGAGATAGACAGCCCTGAAAAGGACTTCACTAGGTCATCCAACTTTCCCCCTCAGCCACCCAGGATCATGGGCACATGTGTGCATGTACCATGTGCACAGAAAGACATTGGGACACAAGGCTGGGGCCTTCCCATGTGGCCTCAATATCATAGAGCGTTTCATTTTTGCTGTGCCACCATGAATGGACAATATCATAACTTTTTCTAAAAAAGTGAACATGAAGCCAGCAAGTGGCATGGTATTAAGGTGTTGGACTCCCACAAGCTTGCTTTCTCAATATCCTTCTCTACTTCCCTGTCTTTCTCTGGTGAGAACATGTGCCCTGTAGGAAATTTAAAAATATTAATGGTAATGAATTAAAATTGAAAAAGGGAACATTCAGAGTTCCATAGTTAAAGTTTATATTGGAAATTAAAAGAAAAAGGAGACATCATTTCAATTGTTGAAAACCTCCAAGTCTTTCTGGCTTTTCGGTAACTATTCAAGAGAACATAATCATGGAAACAAAATGGAAGAAAGAATAATGTTCACATATTTCCAGTATACACAGAAGTACCCCTACTTGGTATGATCGATCTAAAATATCTGATGTGTGTGCCAGAAGTGCTGGTGAGATTCAAAATGATCACCCAACAGCTTGCCCCCACAACTCCTCCCCATATACACTTTCAGAACACTATCATTTCCAATCTTTGTCCTCCTGATAAGGTAGTTAATGCGTTTTAGTTGGAATCTGACCCACTTCACCAATAAGAGTAGCTGTCAGGTACAAATACAAATGGGTTATGTTAGTTCTTCATTCCGGTCATATTTCCACTCACTCTTCCAGCCTTCCATATTTCTTCAAGTGTATAGAATATAGATATCTTTCTCCAGTTTTTAGGGCTGATACAAATTTTTCCAACAACTAAAGAGAATAAAAAGGCTCCCAGAGATATATTTTTACCCCCAAAGGGAAATTCATTTCAGTATTATATCTTCTCCAGGTCAAGATATAGCACTAAGGGGAATACAGCAGACTTTCTGTATGACCTTGTCTCTAGGCCAGGTAGAAACAGTAAGTCTCCCAAAACTTCATCCTATTGCCTAAAGCAAACTCCTCTTGCTTCCTGAACAGTGTAGCTGCTATAAGACCACAGAGGCCTCTGAATGCTACTATTTTCAAAGAATGATGATCATAATCATATTCAGCCCAAATTTTATGAGCCACATCTGCTCCACTGGCCATTAGCACTCCACTACAAATTAGGATTGTTTTGTGCTCTTTGCCAGGAAAGGACTTATTTCTTGGCAACACTACTGCTTCTCAGAAAGGAAAATTATTTAAAAAAAAAAATCATACTCTACACTTGTTCTATTATTTCTACTTTTATCAAAAGTTTCTGAGGATTTCTAAAATGTGAAATATGGCTTTTATTAGTTGACAGTACTGAATGACTTTTTCATTATTCTGTGCTTCTCTGTTCTACCCTGTACTTACCACTGCCCTTGGCATTTAGTAATCAGTCAAAAATAGCAGTAAATATTATTATTAATATTTTAAATTTCACAATAACTTTAAATATTATATATGATTGACTTTTGAGATATGAAAAATATAAATCTAAACAGCAGAGGCTTATGACACTGATATACCACAATGAGGTCCTCAAAATTCAGAGGGACTTTCTAGTAATTTTCTGATAGGTAGGAATTAAAAACTACCCTTAATCTGCATTACGAAAATCAATTTTATTAAAGTATTTTTGAAAAAATCTCAAAAACTTTGAAGATTTGACAAAATAATGAAGAATTCCTGGGTCAAAATTATGTGGAAACTAAACCAAAAATGCTACACCTAGGATTCAAATGGTTTGTAACAACATTTAACGACAAAGAAGAAACTTCCACTTGAATTTCAGTGAAGAAAAATTGAATTGATAGCAATTTCAAGCCCCTTGCTGAAATAATTTTAATACCTTGATATTATGTTCCAAATTATGTACCACACACACACACACACACACACAATATTTAACATTAGTCAATGATAAACTGGAATAACAGTGAAAAGAACACTGTTAGCAAAAGCCAGAAGAAAAATATGCAGCAAAAACAAATCTAAAAATATTATAGACAAGGAAATCATCAGATGCAAGCCATGAAAATTTGGGTTTATTATATTATTAGAAATAAAAGAAAGTCTTGAAAATTTGGGCAGGGGACCAGGACATATTAAGAGTAAAGCAGAAACATTTTAAAGTACCAACAGAAAGTCAGACCATGGTATGGTGGTGAAGGGGGATTAGATCCTACTTGACCAACTGCATGATTTGAATACTAGACCTGGAGACTGGAGAAGCACATTGGGCATGTGTATGTGCATGCTCAAAATCCCAAAAGAAGGGAGAGATAGAGGAGAAGGAACTGCAACATGGCCATCACCCATGGGGAGTGATTTCTTACCTTCCCTCTCTCTGTCTTTTTCTCTTTGTCTCTCTCCAGCAAACGCTCATACCCTCTGGCAAACTTGAAATAAGATATAAAAGTACCAACAGAAATGTAACAACAGATATTTAAAACCATATAATAATGTCTTTGACCAAACTGATATACAATGTATTCATGATGGAAAAGTTTGTTTGGTATGTTATAATGATACACAGTAAATATAAAAATTAAATAAAATATAAAATAAAATAAAATGTCAAAAAAGAAAAAAGATTAAAGACTGCACTTAAAATACTTTATAGAAAGTGAAAGAGTGATTTGTTGATTTGGAATATACATTGGAAAAAAACTATCATGATGGTAGCGCAGCAATGGAAAAATAGAACAAACAAAGCTAAATATAAAAAAGCTGAAAGAGGAGCTAGCAGGTAGTACAGTGGGTAAGGTGTAGGACTCCCACATGGCTGACTGCAGTTCAAGTCCAGGGCTTGGCAATTTAAAAAAAAATCACACTGGGTGCTTGTGTATGCATGCCCAAAATCCCAGGAAGAGAATGGAGAAGAGATTGCAACATAGCCATTCCCTGTGGGGGGTAATTTCTCACGTTCTCTCTCACTGTCTCTCTCTGTGAAGTGCACACCTTATGGCAAAAATGTAAAGAAAAGAAAAATCTAGAAAAAAGTGAGAAAATATAATAAAATCAATTTATATCCAGAAATAAAGGAAGAAGAGAAAAAAGCAAAGAAAATATTTGAAAATATAGGGTCAGAGAAATTTCCAATATTAATCAATATTGATACACAATTACAAGAATCTCAGCAGAACTTAATAAATGTATCCACGTATTGAGAATACATATATTAAAAATGTATTTCTCACTCATTCTTAAATGTATATCACATTAATAGTTTATGAATGCACACAACAATGATTGGAATGAACGTATTGTATAGTTGATGTATTTCTCCAGAAAAACATAAGTAAGGTTGATTAATTTAAAATTTTCGTTAGTTGTTTGTATACTTTAGTTACTAGAACAACCCAGAAGAGCAGAAATATAGTGTGTTCCAAATTACTAAATTAAGAAAATACTGAATGAGAATGAATTATCAATCTAAAGAAAAGGAAGGAAAAGACAATAAGCATAGAACAAACAGGAAGAATAGAAAGCATAAGATGTAGTTTATGTAAATTTAAACCCATGAACACTTCCTTACATTAAATATAAAATAAAATAAATGTTTAAGTTAAAATATAGAAGATGCTTAGAAATTCAACCATATGATAGCTATCAAAACCATAAAGATACAGAATGTTTAAAATTAAAGAAAGCCTAATATAAATCAAACTTTATAAAATATTAAAAGAAGTTTATTTGAAGCCAGTCTGATGACTACAACTCGTTTGCAGCATGGAAGAGTATAGTACAGGTATCCCCAAAACATACTCGCTGAGGTTTGTTTAATCCTAAGGTAAGTTTTAAGACGAAATCTACAAATAGGGAGAGGATGGGGGACAGAGAGGTGAGATAATTGTTTTGGGACAGTTATCACTGGTTACCAGGATCAACAGCAGGAAGGGCGACAGTTAAAATCAGGACAGGCAATCTCTGTGCAGATTCTTTGGCAGAAGTAGCTGTGTCAGGTCCTAGTGCTCTTTGTGCGGTATTGTGATTCTGGTAAATTTCCTTGATAATAGATTTATTATCGGACATACCATCGTGAGAAAACGCACTCGCCACGGCTGTCCTTTCTCTGCCAGTCAGGGTTCACACAAAGTCTCTATTGTGATTTTAGTATATGTGCTGCCGAAACGAGCACTCTACTGTGATTTTGAAAAACTTTCACAGGTTAAATATAGCAGGCAAATAATAACAAATTAAAATCTAAATAACTACTTTAAAACTACACGCAATTACTTGTACCAGTCTTATTATCTAATCAACTATTGATTGAAAGAAACTATAAAATAATGCTGATTAAATGTATGTCTACTTCAAAATCTTGGAAAATTAAACTATAATTTTAGTGAAACTATAGATTGATTGAAAAACATGTAGTATCATTTAATCACAAATGAAGTTGAAATATAAAGAAAAGAAAAAACAGAAAATTCAGAATGATAGTTGCTTTTAAAGGAGGTGGAGGAATTTCACATAGGGATAGAGAACAGTGAAAAGTATATTCTTTTTTTTCTTTTTCTTTCTTTTGTTTTTATTTATTTGTATATTTTTTGCCAAAGGGTGCATGCACCTCCCAGAGAGAGAATAAAGAAAAAAAGTAAGAAAGCACCCTCTCATTGGGAATGGTCATGCCATAATCCCTTCTCTTCCATTTCTCCCTCTTTTTGAGATTTGAGACAGGCACACACATGTCTGTGTGTTTCTTAAGCAACTGGGTCCAGTACCTGAACCACATGGCTTGCCATTTGAGATCCTACCACAATAACTATTGTGCCTTGGCAGGCCCTGGAAGATGTAGTCTAAGACAAAGTTCATTTCTTGACATGGATGATTATTACATGAGTTTTGGTTTTGTAACCTTTCTTGATCATCATCTAAAATTTATTTTATGTATTCTCTTTTGTCTATTATATGTCATAATAAAATGTTTTTGTGAATTTACTCTAGTGTGCAGGGGTAATTCAAACAATTCATAAAGAAATGAAAGTTTTTTCGAAGTATGAGCTTATTTTCTTGCCAAGAAAATCAAAATTTACGCACAGCTATTTTATGGTATCTGTTTCCCATGAACTTTTTGAAGACATTTCCTATAATATGCCACTTGGAATGTGAGCCCTGGGTAAGACAAATCTAGGCTCAAGATCCAGTTCTACTAATTGATACCTAAGTGCATGTGCACGGTTTTGGACTTAGTTTTCCACTTTGCAAAATCAGAATGATGATGTATCTAATTCACATAAACATAAGCATAAATATCAAATTAGATGATTCATGTAATATATTTCAATCAGTAGCAAGCACTAAATAAATGTCAATATTTTTCTCATTATGATTAATGGTAATAATCCTCCAGTGTAACAAATGCAGTTTTAGATTTCAGATATATGTATAAGATAAAAAGTCATAGATTCCCTGAGATCAAGCTATGTTCAGATGGTCATGAATGTATGCAAAGCCCGATCAGTGGGAACAGCTATTCTTCCCTGAGTCAAGCCTACCATCATATATTTGACATAATCTCCCATGAAAAATAACTCTTTATACCTGTAATCAATCATCTTTTATTTCAAATCACTCCTAGCACTATTTTTTAAGATATTTTTGCTATAGGGCATGTGCTTTCACTGAAGAGACAAAGAGACAGAGAGAGAGAAAGTGAGAAATGACACCCTGTGGCAATAGTGACACTGCAATCCCTTCTCTATTCTCCCCTCAGGATTTGGGGAAAGCATGCATAAACGCCTGACATGAGTTTCAAACCTCCAGGTCCAGGACTTGAACCATGGTTGACCATGTAGGAGTCTATCATCTTAATCACCATACCACCTGCTGGCCCCTTAGCACTATCTTTGAAGACACTGTAATCCTTTGGGGCTAAACTTTTGACAGTCACTTGAGGACTTTAAGTCTTTTCTTTCTCAGCTGCTATTTCCACTAGATGACCTAATGAGAAATATTCACTAAGAAATCTTGATTGGCCAGTAGAAAGCAAATTCCAAAAGGACAGGTTCTTTGTGTTCAGTACATGTAATGGAGCCTAGCATTAAGTATTAGTTAAGTATTTCCAAAGATGAATGTCCTAATCATATTACAATGTTGACTGCTCTATATACAACTAAAATTAGTGCGATTCTACTACTCGTCTTTCCCCAGAATATATTTTAATGCAGCTATCAAGTCAATATGAAGTACATTTTTATTTTTACAATTAGCTTAAAGTATATACAAAAAAAGTTATCTGTGTTGACATAAATTGTATGATTTATCTTTTAATGATCCTATCATTTTATTCACACTTACACTTATACACATACATTTACACACAAACATCAATCATTTTTCTGATATTCTTGTTTATTCCTATTTATTGTTTTGTTAATTCCTCTACTATATACTATAACATCTAGAAGATTAATTGAAAGCTTAATGGAACCATTTTCATCTGACTAGATCGTCTTGCAGTGTTTATATTTTAGTCGTATAATGTTTATTTTCTTCATTTATATAATTAACTTAGATGAAATGCTTACACACTGCTGTAAAGATGCTATGGATAAATTACTTATTTAATTAGTTATAAATTTTAGATAAGATGAAAAGTGTCATATAAATTTTAAGTACTCCAATTATAATTTTTTGCGTAGTTGTAATTATACTAAAAATGTATATGGAAATATGAAATTGTCTCATAGAAATACAGAAGACAGTAATAAGGATGACAAAAACTTATTAGATTATACATCTCAGGATGTTAAAGATACTTAGGTTTCTAAACTGACTGATTCAATTCGTATTTTTTATTTTTTTATATTAAAAAGCAAATTATAAGCCTTTTGTTAATAATGAGAATACATTTTAAAAAGTGACACATTTAATTATTTAGAGCATAGTTGTATAAGCTTTGGTTCCTAAATTATCACAATGATTATATTTCTTTTCAGTAAAAATGGTATTGATATTCTAATGGCTATGAACAGCATATGACACTTCAATTTTTTATAAGAGCAGCTACTGCTTAAAGACTGTAGCTCTTCTTAAAATTTTAGTTACGTATGAACAATTTCAATAGAATGAGTCAACAAAGGATTAAAAGAGAAAACATTTATGTTAATGTCTTACATGTATTTTTTATTTGCTTTTGAATGCCTATTTAAATGACACTTGTGAATGCAATTAAAAATAATAATGTATATAACCCTTAGAGGAGAAATCTATTCCAAAGCTTTGATGACTTCATTAATTAAAGGAGAACAATTGTTTATATGTACATAGGAAGCTAAAATGTTATCTGCTTTTCATAAATATTGTTTCTCTTGTTATATCATATGAAAGAGCTTCAAAAAGTTTGTAGAGGGCCCAGTAGATAGTGTAGGGGTTAAGGTGATATATTCTCACATAGTAGACTGAAGTTTGAGTCCCAGACTTGAAAATGACACCAATGCATGTATATGTGTGCTTAAAATCTGAGAGAATAGAGAATGGATTGCAATGTGGCCATCCCCACTGGGAGGAGTGAGTTCTCACTTTCCCTCTAACTATTTCCAGCAAATGCACATGCCCTGTGGCAAAAACCTGAAGAAAAAAAAAAAAAAAGAAAGAAAGAAAAGAAAAGAAAAAGAAAAACTTAGATGCATTTTGTAGAAAAATGCAATTTAATAAAAATTTGAGTTCAAAAATTTTTGAAATTTATGCAGTTTTTTGTATTCATCACGCCATCTGCTAGTCCCAGGGCATTGCCTCTTTTTTTTTTCTTTTTCTTTTTTGAGAAAGAGATTTTTGCTATAAGGAGTGTGTGCTCCCCAGATGACAAAGACAGAGACAGAGAGACAGAAAGTGAGAAGTCACTGCCCCAGGGTGTTGGGGAGTGGCCAAACTGAAATCCCTTCTCTTCCATTCTCTTTTTGGGATCTTAGACTTGCACGCACACCCACCCAGGGTAAGTTTTAAGCCTCCATGATCAGGACTCAAACCATAGTTGACTACATGGGAGTCTGACGATACAACCATGACATCATTTGCTGGTCCCAGGCATTGCCTTTTGACTTGTCCTAGATCCCAGTTTTTAACACTCTGACATATTTTTAAAAAGAATACTTAATGAAAATGGGAGTTTGCCAGTCCTTTCAAAAGATAGGATTTAATCCTGTGTAGGATCTCTTAGTAATAGGTACTAGTAAATAAAATATACCTTATCTTATCTTTTTTGTGAAATTTGCTCTGAAAATGGGTCTTTTCCTTTGAGTGCCTAGGTTTCATCTCTCACTACTATATAAACATCACTGGTATAGAAATAAACATGTAAAAATACATTATTAGATTCCTTTTATTAAAAACAATAATTGCTTTAAGATTTTTGGGCACCATTATTTTTATTTGTAATTATTTTATTAATGCTTTATATTATATTTAATCACATATGTCGTTATAGTGTATAGCATTTCTTTTTCTAACACAGTTAACCATCCGTATCAGTCAAGACAAAGACATTACTATCCACATTATCACCATCAAATAACTTTTCATTTTTTTAAGATTATTATTAGCTTTAAGTTTGATTTTCATTTAATGTTTTACATTTCTTTTGATTTCAGCTTTAGTCTCTATCACTCAAAGAAAGCAAAATTGTTTAACGTTATTATTATTTTTTTTGAGAGAGATTTTTTGCTATAGGGTGGGTGTGCTCGCCAGAGAGACAGAGAGACAGAAAGCGAAAAATCACCCTCCAGGAGGGATGGCCATGCTGCAATCCCTTCTCCTCCACTCTCCTCTCGGGATCTTGGGCACGCACACGCACCCGGCGTGAGTCCAAGCCACTGGGTCCAGGACTCAAACCACTGTCAACTACGTGGGAGACCAGCGACATAGCCATTACGCTAACTGTTGGTCACTATAACATTATTTTTCATTGTGTAAATTAGCATTCTGGAATTATACTGTAAAATTGGTTTGTTACTTCATAATCACCACATTTTTGTAGTCAATTCTTGGGATATGATGAATCCAATTTAATCACTGAAAATGACTAATCTTTTGAAATTATACATATTTAGACTACTAAATTAGCATTTTGGATCTACATAAACTATTAGGAAAAATGTGCAAATAATATTCTTCCCAAAGGCATATAACATAATTTTATGGCTTTCCAGTTATCTACTGCTTTAATAAGTTTACCAAAATGAAGAGAATAATGCATTTTATTTGGTATAGTTTTTATTATCTCCAGTAACTCATGGTGATCTTTGTTTATTTTCTAAGTCTACACAAACTATGCAATGAACAATCTGTTACAGAAACGTATCTATTTTAAGTCACAAACTCTTAGTTTATAAATTCAAAATTTTCCCATAGGAAAAAGAAAAGGCTGATCTTGGTGAGAAGAAGCCACTGGTGTTGCTCTTGCCCTAACACATCCTTGTTTCTATGGGTGATTTTTATGGTCATATTGCAAAAGCAGTGTGCAGTCAAGGATAAAGACTGACTGATGATGACAGGATGTTTTATCTTGTTCATATGACAACTGAGCAGCTCTTCTTTTTTTTTGGAGAGGTTTTCGCTATAGGGCGTGTGCGCTCGCCAGACAGACAGAGAGAGCATAGAGACAGAAAGCGAGAAATCACCCCCCAGGGGGGATGGTCACACTGCAATCCCTTCTCCTCCATTCTTCTCTCGGGATCTTGGGCACGCACGCACGCGCACCCGGCATGAGTTTTAAGCCACCGGGTCCAGGACGTGAACCGCGGTCGACTACGTGGGAGTCCAGCGACATAGCCATTACGCTAACTGCTGGTTCCCAAGCAACTCTTCTGAGGTAGGTTATTCCAGTGGGATCTGCCATAAGATCCAAAGATCTATATGTTTCATTCCTATCTCCTTGTCCCCTTCCCAGACTTTATTTTCATGTATAATTTCTGATCTTATTCATTACAGAACCCTGATCAATAGGACAATTTCCCAAAACTGATATATGCCACTGTTTAAGTCATTTCTCTCTCAAATACCTTTAAGAGAACTAGATTGTTTTTTCCTTGCCCCAGTACACAGACCTACTAGGAAATGACACTGGATCCCTTTTTAATGATTGGGGTAATATTGTTCATGTGTAATGATGGTAACATTGCAGCCTCTTCTTCAGTCAATAGATTTTGGATTTCTTAACCTACTTAGATCTACAGACTAGGTGAAAAATTGCAATTTTTACTGAAATATTTCTTTTTGCTAGTCTGTGATTTTTCCTAGTTATATGAGTCAAAATCATTTTAGACAGTTGTTCATCTCTCTTACCACTAGGAACTGTTAACCATCAGATAGATTCCTGGATTTAAAATCACTTTGCTTGCTACTATGATCATTAGGATGATAAGGCCTGCCTTATCTTTGACAGTGAGTAGCACCATATGATCACAGCCATTCTAGAATCCTATCTGCTAAATGGTAGTAGAAAGTTAAACATCTTCTGTTAACCCCAGTGTTTAGAAATCATCCACCTTGTCCTTTTCAAGGATGCCAGTATTCTCATCACCAATGCCTTCCTTACTGTTTTCTATATACCCTTTGGGGAACTTGGTTGAATGACTATTTTACATTCATTTTACATCTCTGTATGTTCTAACCCTATCATTAACATATTGCCAATGTCGTTCATATAATTTTCCATAAGCGATCATCGTTTATAAACTTTGAGAAAACAACCCAGTGTTATATTAGGGCTAGTTCCAGGTGTCCTTAATGCCTAAGAAATGAGAAACTTCTTTTTTTTTTTTTTTCACCCGCCCATTCTTATATTCCCCTTCCTGCTCAAAGTCCCTAAGATATAGCCCTACACACATATTTCTGGCTCATTTCAGTATATGTTAGCAAGGTCATGTAATAATTTTTCAGCAAGGAAATAGCTTTCTTCTTTAGCTAAAGCTATGCTATTTTACTCAAGATAATTCATGACCTATCATATTTATTGGTCTGAGGGAAATAAGGAGAGGCAGTGTATACCATGGATAAACATTTCGTTTGAGTTGCAATGCCAGACGATGTCATTGTAGGACCTACAGATACAGGGACTCTATTAAATTCTCTTTGAGTAACGGAATTATTTTTGCTAGTGTGGAGAGTGAAAACAAACCTAGGAAGCCATGATTCTTAGATCCGTCCCCAGAAGAGTACAATCAGGTCTTTGGATCCACATTTTTTCCTATCCAAGACGACTTTGGCATGGGAAGACTTGTTGAAGGAGTGTATTCATTACCTTCATACTTCTACTATTAATTCAATCCCAAATCTAATTTTCAGTTTAGCTCTCCTTGGTCCTGCAGAAGATAAGAATATTTTTAAATGCTTCCATTGAGCTCCTTTGATTTTGTAGTTTACTGAAATTGATTAACTGGCTTATTTGTATTATGTTCTCTATTTCTAGCTTTTTAAATCAATTAATAAATGCTAACAAAACACACAGTCAATTATAATTACTATTGTATTTATATCATTCCAGTGCCATAACTACCATATAAATTGGTACGTCTCGCTTCACCTAACTTTAGCTCAATATATCCTTGAAGTTTTGTTAGTAATTGGGATACTGTTACTGGAGGAGTTAATACCATCTTACTTGCTATTAGCTATAGGGTCTATACCACTGTCTGGTGAGTAATCCAGTTCTTATACCTCATTCTAAAGGCTTGCTTTTGAAACATCACTGAGTTTCGCATCTCTCCACCTACTACCATTAAAAAACAAGTGTTTTTGTCTACAAAGTTAATAATTGAACCAAAAGAACATGAGAGGGGAACTAGTAAGAATGAAAAGGAGAAAAAAACAATGCGAAGGTGCATTATTAAGTTGTTTGTCACACTAGGTACAGTGGCTTTGTTCCACAGAGACCTGATGATGAGCCATGTAGAATGCAAAATCAAAAGACAGTCAAAAATTGAATTTGAGGAGCTGGCCTATAACCTAGTGATTAAGAGAGCTAGATCCCACTTGGCTGTCTGCCATCTAAATCCTAGCCCTGGAAGTTTGTAAAACACTCTGGGCACATGTGTGCGCATTCCTCAAATCCTGACAGGATACATAAATGAAGAAGGGATTGCGATGTGATCATTCTCCATAGAAGAGTGTGTTTTCATGTTCTTTCTCTCTTTCTAGTGAGCATAAGCACCTTTTAGAAATTAAAAAAGAAAAATAAATTTATGGTTTCAGTTTTTAATGCCTCACAGAGAAATTAACTATTCAATACAGCCTAATGTTTTCTACAGAAATCGTGTATTTCTATTATGCTTGATAAAGGGGCTTCACTTTGATGATGACACTCAGTTTCATGATGGTTGCCCCGAGCACTCTCATATGGTCCTAAAACTTACTACCATTCTCTCTGGATTCACAATACTTTGGCCAACTTCCCTTATTAACTATACCAGATGTATAGTCAACTTTTTAGCAGTGATTAAGGTTAAATACTGTAATACACTGAGCCTTAATCACAGTCTTCAATAAATAATTTGTCATTGATACTACTTCAACAAATAAGTCTACTTCCCTTATAGTCACAGAAAATACAAATTGACTTACCAGATGAGTGTTTAATTAAAATTGTCTTCCTTTTAAAATTTAGCAACTAAATTTTTGATTCTGATGTTCTATTACATCAATAATGTGTATTCATTGAAAACGTATCCCAGCATTTTGGTATTGGTAGTTTATGGTTGTCAAATTATCATAGATGTCTATACCTGTAACCTGTAATTCATTGCCAGTATTATCTCTGGAAATATTCCTTTCAACTATATAACCCTAATATTGAAAAGAATTGGATTTCATTCAATCTCACATCCTATTCAGCCCAAGTTATAGGTACTTTTTTTTCCATGAGACAACCCATTATGATATTAGATAATTCTAGTTGAAAAAGTTTTTCTAAATTCTTATTAGATATGCTTATATACAACTCCCACACTAATCTTTATTAAATAACCCAGAATGCCTCTTCAGTCTTCCAATTTAAGAGCTGAGACACAGCTGAATGATTATTATTATTATTATTTTGTTTAGGTTTTTGCCATAGGTGTGTGTGTTCCTCAGAGAGATACAAAGAGAGACAGAGAGAGGGAAAGTGAGAAATCATCCTCTGGGGGGATGGCCATACCACAATCTCTTCTCTTCTATTCTCTTCTTGGGATCTTGTGCATGCACACACACACACGCGCATACACACACACACACACACACACACACACACACGTGCACACACACACACACACACCTGACGTGATTTTTCAAGCTACCAGGCTCAGGACTCAAACTGAGATCGGCCTTGTGGGAATCCACCATGCCACCTGCTATTCCCCTGAATGATTATTCTCAATGCTTTTTATTCCTTTCCACCCAGCCTCTAACAAATGTCCTATTGGCTTTACCAAAACAAACACAAACAAATAAACAAACAAAAGAGGAAAAAAAAAACTCTATCTGACCATTTCTCAGCAAATTTATAGCTGTCACCCAAGCCTGCATCCTTTTCTGTCTGGACTACTTGTCGCAGCAGCTCCTAATCTACTTCTTTTTTCTGATGCCCAATATTTCATTGTCCATAGAGAAGTCAGAATGCCTATTAGTATGTAATTTAAGCATGTCCTGCTTTTACCGCTATATTTGCTTCCATTAAAAATAAAGCACAATGCAGACTATCATATCCTCACAGGCCCAGTGTGACCCAGCTCCTGATTGACAATTCAGTCTAATCATCTGCCATTTTCTGCTTTGCAACAGTTCTCACTTGGTGCAATATATTATAAACTCTTCATATGGTGACTATTATGGGCTGTATTTTAGCCCTCCAAAATTCATATTGTTAAGTCTGAAGAAACCTCAGTGCCTGATTGAGGTGGAATCTTTAACAAGAGTTCATGTCCCAGGATCTCCCTATGCATGGGGTATGCATTTGTATCCCCATGATTAGGGAAGGCTCAGACTGGGGATGGGTCATGGTGTGGGGATCCTGTCTGGGATTCCTGTCTCTTTATCTCTCTCATGGACGAGATGAATAAAATTTTTAAAAAAGAGAGAAGATTCGAACACAGACACACAGAAACACAAGACCATGAGAAGAGATAAGCACAACACAGTTTTCTACAAACCAAGGAGAAAAACATTAGAAGAAATTAACCTTGTTGACACTTTCATCTTGGACTCTTGCTCTCAGAGCTGTGAGGAAATAAAATTTGGTTAAACCATGGACCTGTGTACTCTGCTGTGGTACCTTAGTAAACTAATATAGTTACTTTCTCATTATGTTAGTGTTAGCTCAAGTATCTCCTTCTCAGAAAGGCCTTCTTTAAGTAAAATAGCCTGCACCGACATACACATAATTTTTTTAGACTGATGTCTCTGAAAGCACCTATTACTATCAATTTTTGTGTTTTAAAATGTGTACTTTATGAATTACCCTAAATTTCCTGAGAGTGAGATTTTGATCCCCATATGTCTTCATAAGAACAACTTTCTATGCATTAACAAGGAAAATACTTATCAAATAAATACCATGTGTCTTAGTCTGTTATTGTATTGTTGACATGAGCTTGCATGATTTTATAAATAAGTTAGGAGCTTGTTTATAAATTCACAATTCTGGTGCCTGTGAAGTCCAAAGTCCAAGGTCTCCAACATAGCACAGAAGTTGGAAGGCAGTGTAGAGAAAGAGAAAAAGAAAGCTTGACTAATTTCTCTTTTACAACAACTTTCATGAGAAATCACTTTTTTTTTTTTAAGAGGTTTTTGCTATAGGGCGCATGCACTCGCCAGACAGACAGAGGGAGACAGAGAGATAGAAAGCGAGAAATCACCCCCCGGGGGGATGGCCACACCGCAGTCCCGTCTCCTCCATTCTCCTCTCGGGATCTTGGGCATGCACGCACATGCGCCCGGCGTGAGTTTAAGTCACTGGGTCTGGGACTCAAACCGCAGTCGACTACGTGGGAATCCAGCGACATAGCCATTACCCTAACTGCTGGTCCCAGGAATCACTTTATTTTTTAAGAGAGAGGTTTTTGCTATAGGGTATGTGCGCTTTCCAGAAAGACAGACAGAGAGAGAGATACAAAACGAGAAATCACCCCCCCTCCCAGGGGGGATAGCCATGCTGCAATACCTTCTCCATCCTCCTCTCAGGATCTTAGGCATCCATGCACACCCGTGCGGCATGAGTTTAAGCCACCAGGTCTGAGACTCGAACCTTGGTTAACTTCATGGGAGTCCAGCAACATAGCCATTATACCAAGTGCTGGTCCCATGAGAAATCACTATTCCCAAGAACTAGAACTTGTTGGGTCTCCTAAAGTATCATTAATCTATTCATGAAACTCTTGCCTCTGTGATCCAGTCACAATGAAACAATCACCACCCACCATGCCTCACTCTGGGACACCATGTAGGAATTAAGTTTTCACTTAATACTGTTATGGTGAGTACAATCAAGCCCCAACATATGACTTTTGGGGAGACATATTCAAACGACAGTGTTGTAGAAACAGACCACCGAAAAACCAGGCGCCATTCTGATAGCAGGAGAACCCAGGTTATTACACTGGCAGTCCCAGAGGAGTTTGTACTCCAAAGTCTGAGTCTCAACCTGTGGAAGTTACAGGGGTTATATAGTGGGAGTTCACAGGTGTTGCAGACAAAGAAAACTAGAAAAGCTGCAAAATAGCTGTGTTAGCTTTCCCAGTTTCTATAGAGAACAACAATCTATTGAAGCAGCCCATTTACAAGGAGGGAACGGTATCAGTATTCTCTGGTTGCAGACAGCTTTTAGAAGTAGAGTTAGATAGCAAACAGGATCCATATCAATATTACTATATTAGAAACACATTCCTCTGTCTTTCTACTATGTCACTTAAATTGTTTTCCTTCCCTGAGTAAACATCTTGAATGTTTAAAATTTTCTTTCTGATCTCATTCTATGTTGAATTCCTAATATCCTGCTTAGATTCTTCTTTGATTAACTTAAAATGAATTATTGTAAAGTAACTGACCTATTCTGAGACTACTGGGGCTATTAATCTAGAAACCTAGATTAATTAATGCTACTTGGAGTTTTATTTACCTTTAAAAAAAAAGGCCAATGGTATTTAGTTCAGAAACCCAAGCATTTCATTTTTATTCAAACCAAAAAACTAAAACTTTCTCTTGCATATTTAAAAATATTTTTAAATATCCAAGTATAAGATATTATATCATTTAATCTAATATTTTATCCTTAAATTAACTCTAGTTCTTCCTCGAATATGACCTATTCTGACATAAGTGACTAACAGGTCTTGCAATGTCCCTCTCTTTTCTTTCACTGGTATTATTTTATTCTTAATACCCTTTAATCTCTTTCTTATCCATTAAATACAGACATCTTCAAGTTGCCATAGTAAGACTCCTCTTCTTTCTTTACATTATCTTTTTGAGTAAATTAATTAGCTCCCTTGTCTTCAACTGTCTTAGAAACATAGACATGTGCTTTATTTATTTTCCACTTTGTCTTTGACTATTGGTATCCACAAAACTTTGACATTACGAACTGGATAGTCTCAGTTTCTTCTGATTGTATAATTTTCCCCATAAAGCAGGAGTTTGAGCAAATAGTAAAGTGAATGAATTCTGTTACGTTGTCTGCTATTTCCTGGAGTGGGTTCAAAGATGATTTATAATATCAGGTTACTCCTCTCAACTGCCTCCATAAATCTCAGGAGTTTTCTTGCCACCAAACATCACCTTATTTCTTTAGAGATGGTAATATTCTTTATAACTTCTACTAGTGTCTTTAAAACCATGATAAAGGAAGGTGAGGATGGAAAAGGAACTGGGAAAGAGACAGAGGTGCAAGACAAATAAAACTTTCATATTTGTCCACTTTGTATCCAGTGTTAAGGTCTCATTGTTCTTTAAGGTTGAGCATTACATTTAATGCTAAGTGAAGCAAGGCAGACTATGAAAGATGGCATTGTATGTCCCCATTTATTATATAGCAAACGTCTGCATTCTATGGCAGAAACTGAAAGACTGGAGGGTATAATAACAGGGAGGGCAACTAATGATTCTCAAGACAGTATAGGAGGAGGTGGGTTATAAGAAATAGGGGCAGAGGTCGGGGAAAAAGCAACATTTAACAGAAACTAAAATGAAAAGTTATCTGTTAATGATAATGGACATGGTATTATCTATGACTTGATAAACATGCATTGTTTTCATGTTGGAAAAAAACATTTTATACACTGTAAATATGTACAGTGATTATAAATAAAACAATAATGAAACTACTTTGCCTAGGTAGTCAAGGCTGTATTTTCCCTTCACTTTGTCAATTGCCATTAAATCCACTTAAGGCCCAGATCTCACAGAATCATGCCCAGATTTTTACAGTGGCCTCTTGGGTTTCTTATTTCCATCCTCACTATACTCTATTTTCTCTTATACTCCTAGATGAATGATGATAAAATGCTACGCAATACATACTACTACTCCATAACAATCTCCATTGGCTCTCTATTTCCTCCTAAACACTCAGTATTTCAATCCTCTGTTATAACATTCTTACCCCTACCTTTGTCCTTATTTCCCACCACATGATGATTACCAATATAAACTTAGTTTCAAAATACTAATCTCTTCATTATCATGAGCAAATGCTACTTTCATTCCTTTCTCATCCCTTTCTCCTATCTGTTTTGGAGAAACTCATTTAGTTAATAAGTATTTCATGATTATTGCAGCTGAGAATCATCTCCCTAATTCTTAACTTTCACTGGTTTTATTGATATTGGGCATCATCCCATCTTTACTTAGTCTTTATTTTATGTGTATTCATTTGCTATAAATACTGTATAGTAGACACCATGTAATAGAAATTACTTTTATTTTGCCAGTGAGTACACACATATCAGAGACAGAGAGAGAGAGAGAGAGATTGAGAGAGAGGAAAGAATACCCATGGGAAATGCTCACACCACACTCCCTTCTCCTCCATTTGTCCCTCCTTTCAGGACTTTTGGGCCCATATGCACATGTGCCCAGTAAGTTTTTCAAGTTTTCCAAATGCAGAACTTAAACAATGTGGTCATCCATGTGGTATACAGCTACCTTAAACACTATGCCACAGGCTGGCATAGAAATTAATTTTTATGTGTATTGTCCTTAGTTATTACCACAGGGAAAGGCATGTAGGAGATATTTAATAACTAACTTCTGGCTAATCAATATAGTTTGAAAATATGAATAAATGTGGGAAGCTGCACACCAGCGAGTCTGCCGAGGTTTCTCAGAGAGCAATTACCATGATTGGTTCCCTTCCAAAAACCTGACCTTCGAAACCTTGCTCTGGTTGGCCACTAGAATCCCTCAAATTTGCATATCCGGCACCTCATGATTGGTCCAAAAGCAACCAATCATAACCCACCGTTAACAACCAATCAGGGCCCACCGTTAACAACCAATCAGGGCCCACCGTTTACAACCCACCAGAGTGTATATAACCACGATGCCTGGCCCACAGTAGCCAGATGACACAGACAACCGAGAACGACCGAGAACGACCAAGACGACGACGACGACCAGGAAGACGACAACTGAAGAGCCTGAAGAGCTGAAACACCGCGCAGTCTCCAGACGACCCTGAAGATCCTGAAGAGCTGACACTGCATCGTCTCCAGACGAACTGGGAGACCCTGAAGAGCTGTAACACTACATTGTCTCTGGATGACCCTGAAGAGTTGTGATACCGTGTCATCTCCGTGCTGCTCACAGTAGATGACGCGACCCTTAAGAGCTGTGACACTGCGTCGTCTCTGTGCTGTACCGTGCTGCCCACAATAAACAGACGACACTGTCGTCTCCGTGCTGTAACACTACGCTGCTTGCCCCGGCTCTCACTCCTTCACTCAGGAAACCCGTTCGGCTGTCCCCCCGGGTCGGGACAAATAAAGAAGGGAGCGATCCTCTGTCACTGTTGCTCTTGTTTGCCCAAGATACTCATGGCATTTTTCAGCTATTTCTGTAGATAACAATGAGCTCTACAAGGACAATAAGGATGTTAGTAGCATTAAATGTCCCCACTCCAACAAAGCTGGGAATTAGGAAGAGAGAGGAAAGAGGAAGGATTCTACAGCACCACCGAGGGAATACTCAAATGTCATCCACTCTTTTAAGGTAATAGAGATTTTAGCTTCAGAGAGCTAAGTGTTGTCATAAACCCCAAACTCATTATCAATAACTATTATCTCTGATTGTAAGGTTTTCCATGCATGAATAACACATAGATGCTATGCACTTCAGCATTCCTACCTTCCGTTTATGCTCAGAAAATATTTATGTGTTCACATGTTTGAGAGTATTGATTCTGCTTCATACATATGTATGCTGGTGCAGTATATACAAGTGCATAGGTATTTGACATTTTAAGCTACCAGCATTTTCCAATAGTTGTATTTTTCAATTTTTTTTTTTTTTTTACTGAGTTTACTACAATGACTGGTGATATATTTGCAGCCCCAGATGCCTCTCTTCACCATTCAGACATGATTACAGGAAGATAAAAAAGATATTTTGCATGCCATTTGTGATTGTCTTTCATGGAACTTGGTTAATGTAATATGCTTCTGTGATTTTAAAGTAAGAGCAACCCCCTTGGAAGTGTTTGCACGTCAGCGTAGGTGGGAAACATGTAGCCACTCTAGGTAAGCTTTCAAAACATAATGCTAGAAGTTTAAAATAGTGGCTTTAATTATACTTTTCTTAACTTGCACACATAACTCCCATTGGTCTTATAGGGAATTAAATACACAGATGCCAAGAAAAGTAAAGTTTATTTCTGTTGTTTAAAATACTTTATGAAATCCCTTTCTCTAAAATGACTAAAGAGGAGGCTGTCAGATGGATTATCTTTTTTTGAAAAATCTAGAAATTAAATATGATGTCGTATAAAGACCAGGTCTGATATTACATAAACAATCCGATTCTTGGTCCACAGTCTTATAATACACACAAGGAGTTTACGCTGATACAATTTTGCAAATACACAGGAGAGTGCAATTTCATTTCATGTGCTGAGCCAAGAAGAGCAACATTTCTTATCTGAATCCTGACAAATGCTTGATAGTCTCTACAAAAGTTTCTGTCCTCGTTTTCCTATGCCATTAACTTTAAGGTTAGTTTACAGATGCATTTATATTTTTATACCCGTGTGATAAAGTTTCTTGTGCAATGTGACAAGAAACATCGCTGCTTTAAATATATAAAGAAAATCAGTCTCCCTGAAATGCCCCAAAATTTCTATGGTTTAAACACTGGGCCAGCCCAGCTGTACAGTAGTTAATCTCTGTGCAGAATCGGCCATGTTTTATTTGGCTGTCCAGGTTCAGATTCTGATCCCAGTGACAGCACACCAGGCACATGCATGTGTACTCAGGATCCTGATGAGATGGAGAATTAAAGGAAAAGGAATTGTCAGGACCAGCAGTTGGCATAATGGCTATGTCGCTGGGCTCCCATGTAGTTGATCGCGGTTCGAGTCCCAGACCCAGTGGCTTAAACTCACGCTGGGCACGTGTGCATGTGTGTCCAAGATCCCGAGAGAAGAAAGGAGGAGAAGGGATTGTAGCGTGGTCATCCCCCATGGGGGGGCGATTTCTCGCTTTCTGTCTGTCTCTCTCTGTCTTTCTGGCAAGCGCACGCACCCTATAGCAAAAACCTCTCCAAAAAAAAAGAGAGAAAAAAGAGAAAAAAAATAGAAAAGGAATTGTGGTGTGACTAGGCCCAATTGAAGGGTGCTTTTTTTCTCTCTCTCACTGTCTTTGTGCAGCGCACATGTGCTCTAGCATTTATGTATTATATATGTGTGTATATATATATATATATTATGTATTTATTTGTGTGTATGTGTATGTGTGTGTGTATATATGCCTTTGACATTTTATTGAATTACAGAATAGCTTAGTATTTCTCAAAGCAAAGTGTTCTACCACTTATATTTGAAACTGGAATAAAATAAGAAATTTTAAATACATGAAAAATAAATACCTTTACCTTCCTTGAATTTAGAAAAGGATATAGTCTACCAAAATCAATAGCCTCACTAAAGACTACAAATTTATAAATAATAGGCCAATATTACTGTGACTTGATTCTCAACTGAGTCCTATAAATTCAGTAAGTGAAGCTTTGACTTCAAGGATTCTTTAGACTTTTCAAAAAAAAAATATATATAGGGCACATGCGCTCTCCAGACAGACAGAGAGAGACAGAGAGACAGAAACTGAGAAATCACCCCCCCCAGGGGGGATGGCCACGTTGCAATCCCTTCTCCTCCATTTTCCTCTTGGGATCATGGGCACACACGCACACACGCCTGGCGCGAGTTTAAGCCATTGGGCCTGGGACGCAAACCACGGTCAACTACATGGTAGTCCAGCGACATAACCATTACGCTAACTGCTGGTCCCTACACTTTTCAAACTTTTTAAGAGCATTCTTTTTATTATGAATATAACAGTTAAAATACATTCATTTTAGACAGAAATTTTATTATAACAGAGGATTATAAGGCTTAGTGATTATGTTATAGAGAGTGCTAGTTGCTAAAATTCTGAAGATTTTTTTTTTTTTAAGACTTTTGCCATGGGACATATGCACTCATCAGAGAGAGGCAGAAAGAGGGAAAGTGAGAAATCACATCCCGGGGGGATGACTATGCCACAATCCCTTCTCCTCCATCTTTTTCTCAGGATTTTGGGGATTTGGGGCATGCATGCACACATACCCTGCATGATTTTTCAAGTACCTGAGTCTGGAACTTGAACTGTAGTCTGTTATGTGGGAATTCAGCACCTTAACTACCATACTACCTGCTGGCCAAAAAATTTTGAAGAACTTTAGTAATTACTTAAATACATACGTGTGTGCGTGTGTGTGTGTGTAGTAATTACTATAGTAATCTAGCAACAGTAATATAATAGTAGTATAATAGTAATATAGTAAGCCCCCCCGGGGTATGATTTATTTTTACATAAGTGTAGATATCAAATTCTTATTGTCTATAAGATCTTATTTGATCTATTATAACATCAGCCTTAAATAGCAGCAACTTTCCCTTGCTCTCTTATTATGCATTCATTGTAATGTTCTTGTCCTCAAAACTTCTGAATGTATACAGATACAGGGCCTCTGTGCATGCTTTTTTCCCCTCTCTGGAATGCTTTCTGCTCTTCACAAGGTTAACTTCTATTTTTTTTTCTTTCTTTTTTTTTCTTTTCCAGAGGGTTTTGCTATAGGGCACGTTTGCTTGCCAGAAAGACAGAGAGAGACAGAGAAACAGAAAGTGAGAAATCATCCCCCAGGGCGAATGGCCATGCCACAACCCCTTCTCCTCTATTCTCCTCTCAGGATCCTGGGCACTAACCCACACGCGCCTGGCATGAGTTTAAGCCACTGGGTTCAGGACTCGAACCGCGGTCGACTTCATGGGAGTTTGGCAACATAGCCATTACACCAACTGCTGGTCCAGCTATTCTTTTTTTAAAGAATTATTTTATTTAACTTTATTTATTTATTTTAATTTGACCAGAGAGTGATAGAGAGAGAGTAAGAGAGAAAGCGAGAGACAGAAAGTGAGAAAGCAAGCTGCTAGGTCCAGGATTTGAACCACAGTCAGCTATGTAGGAGTCTAGCCCCTTTAACCACCACTCCACCTGCTGGCCCCAACTTTTATTTTCAATAGGTCTTAGTTTTGTATTTCTTTTAAAATTGCTCATAAAGATAAATATGTTTCTGGATTTTTCTGTTTTGTTTTTACTAGATTAATAATATAGCTTAAATCACATCTATTAACGCAGCTAACGTAACATTTCTTAGATAAATCGAATTACTGAAAACAATTAGGAGAATAGCTAATCCTACCTTCCTTGCATATTTTTGGCTCTTTCATTTTCATTAAACTTGAAAGACATTCTAACTTGTTGTTACAATAATGCTGTGTGTGCCACTCCTTTTCCACATCAATAAGCATGGTCTTTGATATCCTATATTTCATTTACTCAAGTTTACAGCAGCATTTGGCTCCCCTCTCATTAATTGTTTTTGTCCTAATGAAGTATGATGGTTAAATCTTTTAAATGAGATATAAAACAAATTAAATATTCATAATTTTTGTTTCTCCTCTCTGTCTTTTGTGATTAATGAGGCCAATTGACAGCCCATATTTTGAGTAAGAAACATTATTCTCTACAGATAACTTTTCATCAAGAGAAGATTTTGGCAAAAAATTTTGCTTGATATATGAAATTCAGTAGGAGGTTTTCAACTTGGGGATTTAAGATGTTGAAGCCATTAATTTTAGTACATAAAGATCAAAATTCGTAATGTGCAGTCTTTGAAAGTATGCACACATGTTCTCATTAGCTACATTATCAATTGGTAGAGTAGCAGGGGTTCACTTACTTTCCTAGGATTTAGACTAATCAAATCTCTGCTACACCCCTCTCACAGCAGCCCCACCTTAAACTAAATGCAGCAGTAAGTGAACTGTACTTTGGCTACCTAAATAGTTGGTTTAAAAGTCCGCACTGTGGTTTTACATAACTGGAGCAGTCAAGTTGATGCTCTGTGTCTTGAAGGAGAGCTATGCATAATTTACAATCTCCCATTTTTAAAGAGTATTACTCTGAAAGATCATTTTACATTGAAAATTATGGACATTTCCTTTCTATCTCTGAATCTTTTTTTTTTTAATGAAAAAACTCACTAACTTTAGGAAGCCCTCCTGCCATACATTATTATATTTCATAAAACAGTTTGATTTTGCTTCCATCATTGTTATTCTCTATGAGGGGCAAATGTTCTTGCCTGCTTTTGAACTCTACTAATAGTTACCCTTTGTGTAACTAAAAATGTGACAGTAGCTTTTCAATGTTCCCATGAATTTTTTATCATTTATGTTCAAAATTTTTTTTCATTATTTAGAGACTACTTTATAATTTCCTGTAATCAAACCCATATGGATAAGATAGTACATATTTAATACAGTGTTTTATCCTGGTACAAATTGAAAAAATTGCATTTAACACTTCTAAACCAATATATCTTTTAATTTCTCTACTGTACTTTTTAATTCTATCCTCTAGTATTACAGATGTAGGACACTCCTGTATCATACCTCTGTGAATGTAAAATATCTTGTGCCTGCCTTATGGTATGTAGTAGTGACCGTGATTTACCAGAGCTGTGTTTAATGATGTCGTTCTACAATGTTTTGTTTGCAGATCATAATTGACAAGGTAATTTAACAACAACAACAACAAAAAAAAACCTGCTTCCAGGTACCACAACACTTTGCTCTAATCTATTACTTAAGTTCTTGTTTGGTAACTTTCAAAGTTATATCCCGTATCTTCATAAGTCTCAGTATCTTCAAGGCAACAGCTAAGTCTACAGACTGAAAATTTAACATTGTAATTACTCAGTAAATTGTTTTAATAAATTATTGAAGAAAATTAAATAAGTGTCGTATGTGTCTGGTGTGTTTCTCAAGCCACTGGGTCCAGGACTCTAACTGCAAATTTGGCCATGTGGGATCCTGTCTCCTTAAGCACTACTAGACCATGGACTGGCTCAACATTGCTTCTAAAATAGGTTAGATTAATGCTTTAAGATTAAAAATAAAGTCTAGTTATAAGACAATTTTAAATTCATATGCATTTGAGTTTATCAGTTATGAATACATAAAATCTATGTAAGGAATAATGGAAACTAATGAAAGCAGTAAATCATCGGTACATATTGAAGTAACTGTTATGGCATTTATTTTTTAAAGTAACAGGACTTATTCTTGATCTCAAAGTGGAATGACAAGTTGCTATTGGGGAACACTGTGCAAGAAAGCTTGTCTTTTTAGAAAATAATCTCTTGATAATGATAAAATGATGAACCTTGAAAATTGATGACAATTCTATTTTTTTAAAGAATTCTTTTATTTAACTTTATTTATTTATTTATTTTGGTTTGACCAGTGAGGGACGAAGTGAGAGAGACGGAAAGTGAGAAAGTGAGCCACCAGGTCTGGAACTCGAACTGCAGTCAGCCATGTGAGGGACCAGCACCCCTAACCACCACACCACCTGCTGGCTTTTGAAAAATCTATTTTTAAAGTTTTGTTTAGTAATTTCATGGCAACTAACAGAAGAATAAAAGTTAGTTGTAGATATAGTAAATTATTCAAGTGAAATATGTTAACTCAGAATCCACTATTAATTCAAGAAAGTAAGGAAAGAATTTTTAAAAACACGTGAATAAGTGATATAAAACAAGATGTCATTGCTAAGTCTAGTGTGTTATAATAGTAATAATGTGAATATGAACAAGTTCCTTTTTTTAAAAGAGGTTTTTGCCTCAGGGCACGTGCTTGTGAGAGAGAAAGAGACAGAAACAGTGAGAAGGAAAGTAAGAAGTCATCCCCACCCCAGGGGGGTACCAGGTTGCAATCCCTTCTCCATTCTCTTCCCAAGATCTTGAACATGTTCGGCACATGTGCCTGGCATGATTTTCAAGTAACCGAGTCTGGGATTTGAACTGTGGCAGCCGTATGAGAGATCAGCAACGTAACTGCTATGCTATCTGCTGGCTCCAAATGTGAACAAATTCTTTTGATAAGAAAACATTTATTAGGATAAAAAGGTTCTGGGGTCAACCCCATAGCCTAGTAGTTAAGGGAACTAGAGCCCACATAACTGACTATGGTTTAAATCCCAGTTCTAGTGGATTGAAAAACACATGATTACATGTGGTTGTGTTTCCAAACTCCAAAGGGACAAAGAAATGGAGAAGAGATTGTGACATGACGAAGCTCCAGTGGGGTGCCTTCTCTCTCTCCCTATCTCTCTGTCTCTAGTGAGTATACACACATTCTGGCAATTAAAAAACATCCCGGTGTACATTATGTATTTTCTGAAGATACACATAAAATAAAATCACAAAAGGATTGATAATAAAGGGGAAGAAAAAGCATTCTAATCAAATCTGATAGAATCAAATGCATAAAATGCTATAATAGTAAGAAATTGTTATAATGCATTTAAAAATGAGCTTCAGAGTCAATGGCGTTGTGGTTAAGGTAGATGGATTTCACATAGCCAACTACTGGCTGAAGTTCCAGACCCAGTGGCTTGAAAAACACACTTGGCATGTGTACATGCGTGACCAAAATCCTGAAATGGAGGAGATGGGATAGTGACGTGACTGTCCCCCATAGGGGGGTGCTTTCTAATTTTTCTCTCTGTTCTCTCCAGCAAGTGCATGAGCCTTCTAGAAACTGATAAATAATATTTAGTATAAACACACAACACACTCCTCATAAATCAATAGATGAAAAAAATTCACACAGAAAGGAAAATGTAGGCCTTAGACACAGCGGCGTAGTACAATGCTCAGCGTACCAGATGCAATAGGGAAGATTAAGTTTCAGTTCCCTGGTCACTCTGCACATGCCATGCATTTGTGTGCATGCCCATGATCTTGGCTAGCCGAAAGACTGAGGGGAGAGAGGACTGTGACATTAGACCTTGTTGAGGATACTTGTCTCTCTCTTTCTCTCTGACTCTCATGAAACAAATAAATAAACTTAAAAAAAAAGGAAAATTTAACAGAAAATATTTATTTTTAAAATTAGTAATGTCGGGGTCAGCGGATGGTGTAATAGTTATGCCGTTGGACATGGCCAACTGCAGTTAAAGTCTCAGATCCAGTGACTTCACACTCATTCTGGGCATGTGTGCAGGTGTGTCCAAGATCCCAGAGAGAGAATGGAGAAGGCAGTGTGGCTTAGTCATTCCCCAGGAGGTGATTTCTCACTTTCTCTCTCACTCTCTGTCTCTCTGTCTCTGTCTCTCTCTCATCAGCAAGTGCAAAAATCTCTAAAAATATTAAAAATATCTTAAAATTAGCAATGAAATATTCATAAAATTTGACCATATATTAGGCTACAAAAATATTGTGACATATTTTGAATTAAAAAAAATCTTTTTGATATTCTGACAAATACTTAAAAAAATTAGAATTTGATTCTATTAAAAAAAAGCCAAAAAATGTATACAGTATAAAAATTCAAAGAGATTTTTCCCTGCTAAATAAACTCTTAGTTTGAATAGGAGACTAGGAAAACTAAAAAATGAAACTCTGTGAATGAATGATGAAAAACTTCAAATAAAAAACCCATTAGATTTGGCCAAATCGTGAAACAGCTAAGAATAATCCTCAAATGAAAGATGCAAATTTTATACAAAAAAAAATACTAAATGAAAGTAAAAATGTTGGCCCAACTGTTACTGAGTAAGCAAGAGGACACTGTCTGAGGCTGTTTGAGTGACTAGATGTGATTCTTAGCAAATCTAGGTTAATGAGGCATGGTGGTGTCTGCCTGTAATCCTAGCTTACCAGGAGGCTGGGACAGGAGGGTCATGATCAGACGGTTAAAAATACCTATCTTGGGGCCAGCAGGTGGCATTGTGGTTAAAGTGTCAGAATCCCTTATGGCAGACCATGGTTCTAGTCCCAGACACAGCAGCTTGAAAATCACACCAGAAGCATGTGTGTGCCTGCCCAAAATTCCAAGAAGAGAATGAAGGAAAAGGGATTATGACATGGCCATCCCCCATGCGAGAGTACATGCACATCATGGCAAAAACCTAAAAAAAGACCCTAAAAATCTGTTTCATTCTCTCTCCTTCTCTCTCTTTCCTCATACTGTTTCTCACTCATAAAATAAGTAAATAAATAGGTAAATAAATAAATAAAGCATTATATCTGTATTGAGAGACATAAAAAGATCTTAAAATGATAAGCTATTATTCTCTTGTGGAATTTGGCAAGTTGTATACATTTTCTCTAAGCATGAACCATAAAAAAATAGCATACAACATTTAATGAATAAATGAGTTATTGACACAGATGTAATTGGAGAATTTTAGATATAAACTCTCAAATAATTTATGGTAATTATAATGCAATTTTTAAAAAGGCACAGTTTCAATGAACACTATCATATACATGGTTTTAAGTCAAACAATGTTATTTACCACTGAATTCCATAGGTTAGCAATTTTTAATTTTCTTAGCAGAGGTATGCATACATTTTCCTAAAAAGAAATACCTGAGAAAGTTGCTATTACCTGGGAATAATCAGATAGTCTGCTAAGATGTATTTTACCCAAACATTATGTGAATTTATCTATAGTCGTTAAAAACAATAAATACAATATATACTATAAAAACAACAACAATGTTATCTACACACACAAACACACAGGCATGGCAAAATTCTATTCACATTTTAAAAGATCTATGTGAGTTGTGAAAAAAGAAGTGATCAAAGCCCGGAAATAAAGAAGGATTGAGTACTTAGTATGTCACCTGAAACTTTGGTAGAAACAGTGGGATTACAAAAAGTATCTTCTATATGGTCTCTGCCTTCTGGCCATTCACACGCTTGGAAGCTAGACAAACCTAAATGAAACAACGCACAAAACAAAGACAATATACGACCTTGCCAGAACATGTCTTATTGGCACTCAATCACACATGCCTCAGTGGTTCCAACTCAATGTAAACTTCTAGGGAGTTGTATCAAAACTTTTCTCAGAGTATGTGGCCAAATCATTTTAGACAGAGTCATAAGTAATACCAAGAAAGGAACCAAAAAAAGTAATAAATTACTTTAAAAAGACACTACCACGATGTCATCTCATGGTATCAAAATTTAGGAAAAGAAATGATGAAGGGCCATGGAAAAGAGAAATGGAGTGTGATAAATAGAAATCATTTTAACCTTTTCATAAGCATATTTTCATCTCATAGACAACATTGTAAATTATAGTGTGTGTGCTATATACAATATAAGTTGAACACAGAAAAAGGTTCTCTTAGAAAATGTTCTAAACACAGAGCCATTTGAAACTCTATATCAGACATTTTGGTAACGTCCTCTATTTTTTTAAGAAAAGGAAGAGAGTTACTCTGGTCCTTTGATGGAGACATATTTCCTGCTTTATTCAGGCCTGAGGTTCTTCTACTTCTAACCATTGGGAGATGTGTTCCCTTTGAAAAACCTTTTACAAGAACGTTTATTCGAATAGGAGCAAGTGTGTTTCCTTTCTGATGGAGACAGCCAAAGTCTCTCTTCAATTGTGTTTAGCAATATAGTCCAAGAAAAAGTATTCTCTTCAGGTGTACAAAGAAATGTATCTCCTTCTTCACAGGTGGTTCAGTGAAATGGAGGATTCTAGAGAGTCTTAAAATGCTAGAATGTTTCAGATTGTAATTCTAGACCTATCTAGACAGCCAGGGATGGTGTAGATAAAGGAAGTGAGGACTGAATAAGTGGGACGAAGATAATACGTAGAATAAAGAAAAAGTCATGCGCGGTGCGCGATTTCGCCAGGGGTCTAAAGATGGGAGTGTGGTGTGGTAGAACTGAGGCGTTCCTATGTGTTAATCAGAAGAGAGAAATTTACAAATGAAAGACGTGGGTAAGGGGACAGAAAGAGAAAAGGAGAAAAAAGGGGAAAAAAATGTGTACCTGGCTGAAAGAGGGGTGTCTGGCTTGGGGGTCCTGGGGCTGAAGCTACTGGGGGCAGTCCTCCCTCTAAGATCCTGGCCCAGGGGTCGAAAGATGGGAGTGTGGTGTCACAAAGCCATTTGAAATTGTAGGAAGAGTCAATTAATTGATATTGAATGTTATTCAAACAGCTGTTTCTTCCATTAGGATAAGTGTCAAATGATAGGTTGCTGCCCTCTATTCTTCTAAAATTCTAGTTAAAATTATACTGGAAATCAGACAGTAGCGGGTTAAAAATTAAAAATGTCTTTTCAGGGTAAAATATATTCCAGTAATAGGATATAAAGTACAAGCAGTTTAAGGAACAGAATATTTCTTACTTAATAGATACCTGGGGCTTTCCATTGTTGTAGAAACTATTTGAATAAATTTTCTCACCAAATTATCATTAGTAATAAGAATAATAGGCTAATTTAAAGTGAATTAAACTACTTAAATATACCTATACAGCTTCTTTCCTAGTCAAATTTATCTCTGATAACTTAAATACTGAGGCATGATGAAAGTTCTGGATCCATGGCAAATATCGAAGACATACTCTCTACTTGTATTGTAATTTTTAGTATGTATTGCTTAAAAATCTTCCAGAGTTTGCATATGCAATAGTTTGTTTTTAAGAGATTTTTGCTATAGCATGTGTGTGCCCACTGGAAAGACAAAGAAAGACAAAGAGACAGAAAGGAAGAAATCACTCCACAGGGAAGATGGCCACACTACAATCCCTTCTTCTCCATTCTCCTGCTAGGATTTTGAGGATGCACACACATGTGCCCAGTGTGAGTTTCAAGCTACGAGTCCAAGACTTAAGACAGTGGTCAGCCACGTGGGAATCCAGCACCTTAACCACTACACCACCTGCTGGCCACAGCAATGCATTACTTTTATATCAAAACTATTTATATTGAGAGTTCCAAAAATATAAAATTCTGTGCACTAGGATATTGAAACAAGTAAGAGCTGAAGAGATGTGAATAACACTAAATAATCTACATTTTATCTCGGCATCTAAGGTTGTTGCAATGATGCCAAATGCACTGCTCTTCTGGTCAGTGTGGTGCTTTTCTATCAATCAAGTAACAAACACAAGCTAAATTATTTTATATAAAATTCACATATGTTTTTATTTTTCTTATTCTACTCCTATTTATAATATTTTTGATACAACTTTTTAATGAAGTTTTCATATAATAAAATGCAGCACAATTTTTAGCAAGAGTATTGAATCAGAACTTATTTTATGACAGTTTAGACGATGAAATTCTAAAATTAAGAATCTATATGAACATATCAACTGAGCATACTTGAACTTGGAATAAATCCCATGGTATGGTTTCAGAAGTCTGGTTGTCAATATAGGAGTCTGAAGAAGGGCCACTCTGATTTTGTAAAGGCTTGTACATAGATAGAGATACATGTCCTGTGGAACAGTGATCCTGAGGATATGTGGATACATGTTACTTCAGTGTGCACATAGTGCATAGATCGGAAAAGTAACAGACAAATAAATAGACATAAGTTCAAGATGTAGAAAGACAAATACAATGCCTAAGAAGGCAGGGAATCTAGCTCAGGGAATCTAGAGAGATGATTGTGGATGGTGAGAGCCAATCATAGAGATTATTTGGGATTTAGGTAGAATAATTCACACTAGAAAAGAACTGAGGAACTAGAATTGTATCGCAGTCAAATTCCCTATTATGTTGTTATGAAGAAAAGAGAGGATATGCATACTTTTAAAATGAGCTAAATTTTGAAGTAAATGATAAGAGATGATATGAAAATAGATAACTAAATCAGAATTTGCCAAATTCTGAGATATATTGATCAGAGAAAAAGAAGATTCAAGAACAAAAAAAAGTTAGCAATACAAGAAAATTAAACTCATGAGTGAACTAGAAGAAACACAAGAGTGATTTTAAACAATAGACAATGAAGTAAGATACTGCTAGGATTTTGAGGATGCACACACATGTGCCCAGTGTGAGTTTCAAGCTACGAGTCCAAGACTTAAGACAGTGGTCAGCCACGTGGGAATCCAGCACCTTAACCACTACACCACCTGCTGGCCACAGCAATGCATTACTTTTATATCAAAACTATTTATATTGAGAGTTCCAAAAATATAAAATTCTGTGCACTAGGATATTGAAACAAGTAAGAGCTGAAGAGATGTGAATAACACTAAATAATCTACATTTTATCTCGGCATCTAAGGTTGTTGCAATGATGCCAAATGCACTGCTCTTCTGGTCAGTGTGGTGCTTTTCTATCAATCAAGTAACAAACACAAGCTAAATTATTTTATATAAAATTCACATATGTTTTTATTTTTCTTATTCTACTCCTATTTATAATATTTTTGATACAACTTTTTAATGAAGTTTTCATATAATAAAATGCAGCACAATTTTTAGCAAGAGTATTGAATCAGAACTTATTTTATGACAGTTTAGACGATGAAATTCTAAAATTAAGAATCTATATGAACATATCAACTGAGCATACTTGAACTTGGAATAAATCCCATGGTATGGTTTCAGAAGTCTGGTTGTCAATATAGGAGTCTGAAGAAGGGCCACTCTGATTTTGTAAAGGCTTGTACATAGATAGAGATACATGTCCTGTGGAACAGTGATCCTGAGGATATGTGGATACATGTTACTTCAGTGTGCACATAGTGCATAGATCGGAAAAGTAACAGACAAATAAATAGACATAAGTTCAAGATGTAGAAAGACAAATACAATGCCTAAGAAGGCAGGGAATCTAGCTCAGGGAATCTAGAGAGATGATTGTGGATGGTGAGAGCCAATCATAGAGATTATTTGGGATTTAGGTAGAATAATTCACACTAGAAAAGAACTGAGGAACTAGAATTGTATCGCAGTCAAATTCCCTATTATGTTGTTATGAAGAAAAGAGAGGATATGCATACTTTTAAAATGAGCTAAATTTTGAAGTAAATGATAAGAGATGATATGAAAATAGATAACTAAATCAGAATTTGCCAAATTCTGAGATATATTGATCAGAGAAAAAGAAGATTCAAGAACAAAAAAAAGTTAGCAATACAAGAAAATTAAACTCATGAGTGAACTAGAAGAAACACAAGAGTGATTTTAAACAATAGACAATGAAGTAAGATAATTAGAAAATGAGAAGGAGATTTTTAAAACATTATTAAATAGGAAGAAAGGAAGGAAAGAAGGAAGGATGGGGAGGAAAAGGAGAGGAAAGAAAGTTAATTCTTTTTATCCTATTTAAAACTTTTATTTTACTATTATTTTTTAAATTATATTTAATCTCAAAGATGTAATCACTATACGTTTTTGCAGTGTACAACTTTGCTTTTCCCAGCACTAATACAGTGCTTATCAGTCAAGACAAAGACATTACCATATCATATTATTACCATCATCAAATAGCTTTTCATTTTTGTGTCAATTAAAGAAATTGTTTTTCCTCTGTTTCCCTCACTCACTCACCCTATTACCCAACCCCATAATTCTAAAGGAAGTAATAGATATAAAAGATTGGCAAAGAATTAAAGACTGAGAAAATCAAGCTCATAGAATAGAACAAACATAAAAGTTCTACATTTAAAAAAAAATCTTCAAATAAAAAAAGTACATATTGACAGGCCATTCCATGTACTTGGGAAGAATCAACCCATAATGACCAAAAATAAAACCTATGCTAGTAGATTGTTGGAGTTTTAGATAAATTTTAAAAAGACATCTAGGCAAAAATAGTCATGCTGATTACAAGGTAAACAGAGGTTGTTAACAAATTTTTTATAGCATTTTGTTTTTTGCCAGAAAAAAAAATTTATGTTTAGTATCATCAAGGAGAGAAAAAATATGAGCAAAGAATTTTATAACCAGCCAGACTTTCTTCAAGTGCAAAGGTGACAAGGAAACTTCTATGAACATGGACAGTTTCAGGAATATTGATCTCATCATAAGCTCATCCCTTTAGACAATTGAATTATTAGAAAATATCAAAAAAGCAGTGATGAGAATTAGATATATATTTATCTGTATTTTTTTAAAAATGTATTAGGGAAA
>NW_006207163.1:1765177-1778510 GCF_000334495.1 Tupaia belangeri chinensis
AGTGTATGTGCAAGAGACAAAGAGAAAGCACCTTTCAATGGAGGCAATCTTTTTTCCTCCATATCTCCATCTTATTGGAATTTTGTGCATGCACACCCATTATCTGGTGCATTCGCCAGGACCTGGATTCAAACTTTGGTCTGCCATGGGAGATCTGTCTCCCTGTGCTTAACTGCTGTGCTATGGGACTGGCCTTATATTTTTAAAACTAAATAAAGTTTAAATAGAATGGAATGACTGTATACTCTGACACTGTGAATACAGTGCAACTATCAAAAATCACAGGAGATTAAAATAAGAAAAATAGAATAAGCTTAGTGCTTGATTTACAGGAATTAACTAGGAATAGAATACTACTTCCAATTAGATAATATAGAGAAGAAAAGGGGCAGTAAGAGGCTATTATCTAATTTCAGAAATCCTTATAAGATGGAAAAATTGAAAATTCCCCCTTCCCTAAAAAAGACAAATACTAAAATATTCATGAAAGCATGAATACCTGAAAACAAAATACATCCTTTCCTAAATATGGTGTTTCCTTATATATAAATTCTTCATTTTTAAAGCATTTTTCTTTATATGTGTATATGTGAAATAGAGAAAGAGAGAGGTGGAGAGAGATCCTTTCCTCTAGTCCTCCAACCCATTAGATCTTGGACACTTGTGTATGTGTACCTGGCATGTTTCAGACTAACTGGGTCAAGGATTTGAACCATGGTCATCATCTGGGATCTAGCATGTGTTGAATATCACATTACCACTGCACCACAGAGGCAACTCTCCTTATATATATATAAGTTCCGATCGTAGTTGCCAATAGGAGGAAATAGGTTTAAAGGATTAGAATATCTGCTAATCAGGTACATTTTGTAATGCATTTATTATATGTATTCCAAAAGTAAGTACAGGATGGACTATCAGAAACATTCTTCCTTTATTCATTTGTCTCTTGTCTCCTCGCTACCAGTTTCTTCGCCAGATACAACCTTTCTTACTTCTAGAAGTATTCCATGGCTAAAGCAGCAAAGAAGCACATAGTCACTCTTTGTTCTCGGCTTTTACTTCAACAAAATCATATCCTGATATCCAGAAAGGTCTTCCATTTTCTTTTACACAATGCATCCTGTGCATCCTGGAGATCGCTTTACATTATTCAACAAGGGACTTTGGAAAATGTATGTAATTCCATTACTGTATGGATACACATACAGTAGTATTTGCAATTTTTATTTTTGGGGAAGTAGTATTTTATTCCTAGATAGGTAAAGATTTCAAATCAGGTACATATTGTAATGGATTTATTATATGTATTCCAGTGTTAAAAGAGCATGTATTAGGTATCAGAACTTTTTTCCCAAACTGAACCCCCAAAACTTATATTTTAATAGTCATATATTAAACATATTCCATTTCTATCAATTTATAAATCTAGAAAATGTATTGTTCTTAAATCTGGGAACAATGCACTATCTCCCCAAACTGAAGTTCTGAAACAAAAGAAGCAGACCAGAATGGATAATAGAGGAGACAGTTCATTTCTCTTCCACTAAAGATTTTTCTGAGTGAGTTCTGTGAGAGTGGGCAGGAGTCTTGGGCACCTCCTCTTGTCTATTCTAGGAAAAAATTGTATTTTTAATACTTTAATCCATAGCTTAAATCACAAAGAAAGCTAAAGGACTCAAAGGCTGTGAGTAATTGAGCTTTCATGGGAAGAATGAATTCCCAACATTCTTCACAGGGTCAAAGTGCACAAGATAAAACAAACTGTAACAACCACAGATTTTAAAGTCTTATACTCAAAAGACAGAAAATAAAAGGAAGAAGTATTCAAACTTGCTATTTGTAGAGATACAAAGTCATCATCAAGCTTATTTACTGTCAATTGAGAATAATTTCTGTCACAAACTAACCTCTTTTTCACTCATTTAAGACCATTTAAAAAATAATTTATGTACTGGCTTTCTTTGTTAGCTTCTTGGAATAAAACTGCAGTATGCTGAGGTTATATTTTTGTTGTTGTTGTTGGTCTATATGCAAGATTCTCTTATTCATTATAATTCTACAACCTCTTTTATTCTCTCTGTTTTATACATATCATACTGCCCAATTATATATTTTTCAATACACATTATTTAATTAAACCTTCACATGTAGCAACAAGTTACTTGTTTTCTCCATTTCATTATATTCATCATGTTTTTATTTTTATTATAATCTTAATTGACTTATCATAGTTGAACATATTTATTGGATACTCTGTGGCTTTTCAACACATGAACAAAATATGCAATGATCATATTTGGGCACAAAACACCGACAGTTTAAAAAAATTATCATTATTTTGTTTTGTGAATATTTGAAAGCTTCTCTTTTAGCTTTGCTTTTTCTTTTCCTCCTCTTTTTTTTTTTTAAGGTTTTGGCTATGGGGCACATGTGCTTGCTAGAGAGAGACAGTGAGAGAGAAAGTGAGAAATCACCCTCCCTCCCCAGGGCCGATGGCCATACCACACTCCCTTTTCCTCCATTTTCCTCCTGGGATTTTAGGCACAGCTTGCACACGTGCCCAGCTTGATTATCAAGGCACCAGGTCTGGGACTCAAACCTCAGTCGACCATGTGAGTTCCGTGCCTTAACCACTACTCCACCTGCTGGTTCTCTCTTTTATCTCTTTTTAAGTGCCCATTGAATTGCCACCAAGTCCAGTTATTCTATTGTGCCAAAGTACTCTGTAACTCATTTTATCTTCCTCCTTGCTCTGCTGTGTCTGTTAATTACGTTCTCTGTGTCTTCCTGCTGCTCTTCCCCTTCCCAGTCTCTGATAGTCACTATTTCACTCTCTACTTCAATGCAATTACATCTTTTAGCTTCCACTAATCAATGAGAACATAAGAACTTGTCTTTCAATGCCAGTTTTACTTCACTAAGCATTGTTTCCTCCAGGTGTGCCCATTTGCTTCAAATGAATGGATTTCATTCATTTTCACATATATACAAATGCACACTACATTTTCTTTATCTGTTCACAAGTTGTTGAGTACTTATACTGATTCCATATCTTACCTATTGTGAATAGTGTGTAAAAAATGTTGAACCCTTTCTAATACAACCTCACTATTACATTAGTAGAATCAACAAATGTGAGCTGTTCAATCTATGGTTTAATGTACAAAGAAAGTTAGAGGTACCCAGAGATAGTAAACTTTTGAGCTTTTATGAAAAGAACTCATCAACATTCTTCACTAGGGCAAAGTACAT
Source organism: Tupaia belangeri chinensis (assembly GCF_000334495.1). Taxonomy (NCBI): domain Eukaryota; kingdom Metazoa; phylum Chordata; class Mammalia; order Scandentia; family Tupaiidae; genus Tupaia; species Tupaia belangeri. Next base: position 1,768,433 of record NW_006207163.1, read on the forward strand.
AACATACTAGTAAGCAAACAATACCAAAAATAAATAAATAAATAAATAAATACGCGTTTTCTGGCATAATAAGAGGAGATTTTGTGGATAGAAAAATAGAAAAGCAATTTTAGAAATCCACGAGAAGGCATGGTAACTGGGAATTCTGTAGCTGGAAAGTTTTTCATGGAGAGTCATCACAAGTGATAAAACTAGAAAAGAATAATGAGACCATTTTGGAAGGATTCTATATACCAGTTTGGACTTGGATATGACAGAAACAGAGTAGAATCGGAAATATTTAAGAAAGTATTGCATGAGAGAAAGTGGTGAGGTGGTAAGTAATGAAAAACTGTACATGCAAATTTAACGCCACTCTGATTTTGTAAATCAGATTATTAGAGATCAAAAGTTCATTCTTTTCCTCCACTGATGAGGATGTGGGGGAAAAGATAATGTCATTCATTGTTGATGGTATTTTAAATTGTAACAATACCTAGGAAGGACAATTTCATATTACCTACTCAAATTATACCTACAGATAGTCTTTGATCCAACAGTTCAACTCTAAAACTGTATGTTTTAGTTTTTTGTATGAATTGAATATGAAAGATTATTGCAACATTATAATAGAAAAGTGTTTCCTGTGCCTGTCAGTAGGTTGCTGGTAAAATAATACTCAGTGTATCCATACAGTAATGGAATTACATGCATTATCAAAAGCATGAAAAAGTCCCTTGTTGAATAATGTAAAGCGATCTCCAGGATGCACAGGATGCCTTGAGTAAAAGAAGAGGGAAGACTTTTCTGTATATCAGGATACGATTTTGTTGAAGTAAAAACTGAGAACAAAGAGTGACTATGTGCTTATTTGCTACTATAGCCATGGAATACTTTTAGAAATAAGAAAGGTTGCATCGGGGGAAGAAACTGGTAGTGAGGACACAAGAGACAAATGAATAAAGGAAAAAGGTTTCTGATAGTCTGTCCCATACATACTTTTGGAATTCTGAGTAATATGCATGTTATCCCCACCTACCACAATAATTAGTTAAATTTAAAATAAATATTTGATTATTTCAGTTCATGAAATATGGAGTTTTATGAAGTTGTAAGTAGTGAACTTGGACAAAATAAATCATATTTGTAATATTTTAGGTAAAAGCAAGTTCATTTTGAAATATATGGCAGGATATCCTTACAGATTAAAACTCTGACTCTTCTGTATGAGGTGGGTATGTCTGGATATATGAGATAGGTAAAGATTTCATCCACATCTAGATGCCAGTTGATGCAACATTCGGATAGTGGCAGGAATACAGTCATTCAGATAATGTTAGTAGAGCAGGGGAAATGACAATATCTAAACCCCTTCACCAGCATGAATGAAATGGCAGAGGATGGAGACAAGTTGGTGAAATAAATTAGAAAGGGGTACTAGAATAATGGAAATATGAAGAAGAGAATAGCGTTCTACAGTTTTTGTTTGTTTGTTTTTTGTTTTTGGAGAGGATTTTTTTCGCTCTAGGGTGCGTGCACTCACCAGAAAGACAGAGACATAGAGATAGAAAGTGAGAAATCCCCCCCCCCCCCCCCCCCCGGCGCAGCAATCCCCTCTCCTCCATTCTCTTCTGGGGATCTTGGGCACGCACACACATGCTCCTGGCATGAGTTTAAGCCACTGGGCCCAGGACTCCGCTGTGGACTACATGGGAGTCCAACGACGTAGCCATTACGCCATCTGCTGGTCCCTCAAGTGTTCTACAGTTTGATGGAGTAAATTTACACAGTAGATAGAATTCAACAGGATCCACTGATATCACATATTTGGAATAAATAAAGTTTCTTATACCAAGAATTCTTTATGCTATAATGCACACAATACTTTATTTGGCATCACTTGCACACTATCAGCCTCTTGCTATTAAGAGCTGTGTCTAACTGATAGGACACCACAAAGTTATTTTATATAATAGACTCAAAATAAATGATAAAGGTGGAGTCATGAGAATTTGAAATAAATCTATGACTTTTCTATGTGGTCAAGCGATTCAAATGCATGTGGGAAATACAGAAGAGTGGGTATGGAGAAAGGATATTTATGAGAAATTTCTGGAGTCAGTCATAGAGGCAAAGAAATTATGGAAACATATCATTAAAGGATTGACTAGGCCTATCCACTGGGGGGCATGTAATGTGAGTGCTCTGCACAGCTGGAAATCATTTTTCTGACTGCAGGTTCTGATCCCCAGGTCAGTTCGAAAACATGCCAGGCGCATGGACAAGAACCCACAATCCTGAGGAACTGGAGGGCTAGGGAGAGGCAAACACACCATAATAAAACCCTGTTGAAAATGCTTCTCTCTCTCACTCCTTCTCTCTCTCTCGTGCAGACATAGTCTATCATAAAAAATTGAGAGCAATATAAGGAATAAATAGAATCCTAGGTGAAGAGAGAGGGTATTGCTTATGTAGAACCAAGAAAGTAAACAAAGATTAGAAAAAAAAAATTGAGAACTTCAGTTATGAGATGATAAAGTACAAAGGGTCACTAGAAAAGTACATACTGATAAGATTTTTTTTTTTGAAAGAAGATTTAATAACAAGGAAAGTGAAATTTGGAAAGAGCCAAAAAGAGCTTGGGGCAGCTTTGAAATTAGGGCACATTTTTGTCCAACATTATATAGTAGATGAAAGCAGAGATAGAAACTGAGTTTCATTGAGGTCAGAGGGATAGCATCAAATGATCAGATAAAGGAACGGTGTCTCCTGGATATGTGCTCTTGACATAACCCTTCAGATGCCTATACCCTGTAGACACCAGAGAGTCAGATAAATGAAATACAATAAAGATAAAATGGGTCTAGACCCTGGAGAATAATGGTTAATGTAGAAGAGAGTCCTATTTAAACTTAAAAAAAGAAAAAGAAAACAGTTAAATGAAAACTTAGTTAAAATTAGCCTGTATGAATTAATGCCCAAATTCTCTGAGGTATGCATATTTTACATATACAAATCTCCAATGTTAATAATATAATATTTTAGCATGCTTTCTAAGTATTTTTGGTCACTAATTATAATAATTATCTTAGGAAATTGAATCAAATAATCTCTCTGGGCTTCAGATTAACTATAAATAAAAGAATAATGTAATGATAATTTATCCCCATCCTTCTTCCAGCTATTTTCAAGCTGTATAAATATTATTACCTAATCAAACATGTTGATACTGGGACATGCAATAATGTGCTGTTTGCTTTTGCCTACCAACTGGCAACTTTAAACTTTTTGCTCGTACCTTATCATCACTGATTTTTATTTGAGCATGAGATGGTTGTCTGGTTATCTGAGAATTATGACCTGCAATAAAAATATAAAGGTCACCTGACATTTTTATAGGTATTTTCATCTTGTCATGCATCGGAGAAGACTGAAGGGTGACGGGTTACTTTAGGAAGACAAGAAAAACTATATTTAGTTGGTTCTTGCTACATAGGGTGAGTTAAAAAAGAAAAGACAGATTTCTGGTTCTTCCTGTGATACCAGTGATTCTCTCTGGGGAGCTGTTCTTAGATAAAGGGAAGGCTAGCATCCTTCTCACCATGTCTTTGTGTGTTTGGTGAATACCAGGGACGGGTACTTACAGGTATATGAGCTTTTGTGGTAACACAGCGATGTTATGATAAACTTCAAAGGCTCCCGATTGACTTAAGAGGTACACAGAAATGTATCTGTGTCGAGGAACATCATTTTATTTTCTTCTGCAATTCTATATTTCAGTAGAATAGCCTAAAATAAAGGAGGTATTATAAAGCTGTGAGTTTCAATCTCTCAGTATTTCTTTGAATTTGCTGTTTGTTCTGTGCTAAGACTTTCAGCCTTTTCAGGGCAAGGTCTAATCATTTCTACACACTGTCATTTACACTTACATTCTTCGTGCCTGATTAGCCATTTTATGTGGTGCTTTCTTTTGCATTTGGCTAGTAGTATCAAAATGCTTTAATACTTCATATAAAACAAAATATCCTGAGGATTCTCTGGGTAATGTTAATATCTGAAGCCAGTGGGGGGAAAATGGTTAACAACCATCACAATATTCACGTTAAGAAATTCCAACAATTACACATCGAGGTTTTGTGTTTCTGCCTCATTTACTCAATTCTTGGGAAATAGCTGTTACTCAAGGAGACTGCTTTTGTTCATTCCTTCCTAATAAATCTATTCTTTTTTATTTTTGAGAGGTTTTTGCTATAGGGCGCATGCGCTCACCAGACAGAGAGATAGAGAGCGAAAAATCACCCCCCAGGGGGGATGGCCATACCTCAATCCCTTCTCCTCCATTCTCCTCTCAGGATCTTGGGCACGCACACACATGCGCCCGGCGTGAGTTTTAAGCCAACTGCGGTCAACTACATGGGAGTCCAGCGGCATAGCCATTACGCTAACTGCTGGTCCCAATAAATCTATTCTTTAAGAAACATAAGAGGCAACATATTTTCTTATAAAATATTCCTATGAAAGCACAAAAATTAGAATATTCTCTGTCTGGCCACTTCAACTTATTTTAAGTTCTTTCTTTTTGTTTTTGATATTTTTATTGTTTCCTTGTTTGGTTTGATACTTTATGTGACATTTTACTAGATAAAGGAAGGGGAGGGTGTAGGTTTCATATAAATCATGGCAACAATACACAAATTGAGTGAGTTGTATTATATTCCTCTGGGGTTTTTTTGTTTGTTTGTTTGTCTGTTTGAGAGGTCTTTTCTATAAGGGTGCACTAGCTCGCCAGAAAGACAGAGAGCGGCAGAGAGACAGAAAGCAAGAAATCATCCCCCAGAGAGGGATGGCCATGCCACAATCCCTTCTCCTCCATTCTCCTCTCAGGATCTTGGGCACGCCTGCACATGTCCCGGCATGATTTTAAGCCACCGTGTGTGGGACTTGAACCACTTACATGAGAATCCAGTGATGTAGCCATTACGACAACTGCTGGTCCCATACCTCTGGCTTTTTATTCTTCAATGGTACATTAAACAATCATTTTTAGCTATTCGGATTTTTTAAAAAATACTTTGGGAATACTATAAGAATGCAGCTCAGTGTATGTTCATTACTCCTCTCCCCAAACAGTCTAAAAAATTGTGGGTATGATCTACTTAATGGATCTAGAATAAAAGTCCAAAAATATCTGTGGCATTTGGATTTTCTAAAAAGACTGTGATCATTATTTAGATATATACAAGATCATCAAGGACTTACCAGCCTGAAATAAGGCTGCTATTCTGAAAAAAAAAAAAATTAAACCAGTATTAAAATTTCCATTATTAGTGACCAGCAGTTAGCATAATGGCTATGTCGCTCGCTGAACTCCCATGTAGCTGACCACGGTTTGAGTCCCAGACCTGGTGGCTTAGACTCACTCCAGGTGCGTGTGCGTGTGTGCCCAAGATCCCAAGAGGAAAATGGAGGAGTAGGGATTGCGGTGTGGTCATCCCCCCGGGGGGTGATTTCTTGCTTTCTGTATCTCTGTCTCTCTCTTTCTGGCAAGCACACATGCCCTATAGCAAAAAGCTCTCTAAAAAAAAAAAAAAAAAAAATCCATTATTGGGAACCAGCAGTTAGCGTAATGGCTATGTCGCAGGACTCCCACGTAGTCCACCACTGTTCACATCCCGGACCCATGCGTGCCCAAGATCCCAAGAGGAGAATGGAGGAGAAGGGATTGTGGCATGACCATCCCCCCTGGGGGGTGATTTCTCGCTTTCTGTCTCTATGTCTCTGTCTGTCTGGCGAGCGCATGTGCCCTATAGTGAAAACCTCTCCAAAAAAAAAAAAAAATCCATTATTAGATTGCAAGCTAGAACATTTTGATTTTTTTTTTCTTCTCTGAAGATGCTTAACCTTTGATTCATATATGCTAATACTAAGTATCTTTTAACATTATCTTTGGCATGAGAAAGAATTTGCATTAAAAACCAGTTGCAAACATATTAAATTGCTAAAATTTAAAATGCTCCTCAACAGAATTGAACATGACATAATAATCAGAATGGGTATTTCTTTGAAGACTTTAAGTTATAAAAGACAAAGAACACAAAATAGGTGGTGAGTTCTAATGAAGAGACTAATTTGTCATTACTTACAGACTATTTGCTGGTATACCTATAAAATAAAATTTTAATTAAATACTAGATATAGATCAAATACTAGATAAATAAACCAAATCGTACTTTACAGTAGCAAAGCAATAAAAACTGAAATGAGGATAATTTAAAATAGATATTATGAGCAAAATATAAAATCACTAGAAGAATTAAAGCACTGGGGCCAGGAGGTTGCATGGTGCTTAAGGTGCTGAACTCCCACCTAGTTGCATTTCAGGTTCCAGACCTGGAGGCTTGTTTTTTCACTTTTTCTTTCTGTCTGTCTCTCTCTGGTGAGCATATATGCCCTGTAGCAAAATGAAAATAATAATAAATAAAATTAAATAAATATTTTTTAGAACAAAAAAGAGGCATTTATGTAAACTAAACACAATAAACTGACCTGAACATTTGAAGAGATGGAAAATTGTTATAAATGAAAATGCTGAATCATAAATACATCAGTTGTTTCCCAATAAACATCAAAAGTGAATACAATTCTAAGCAATTCCTAGTGGGTTGTAAATTTTATGTTTGTTTAACTGTTTGTCTTTGGTCAGACAGTCTAAATTTCTAATTTAAAATATGTAAGGGCATTTGTAGAAACTTTAAAAGAGGAGCTATGAGAGAGGCATGGCTAAACACTCTTACACACCTTATAACCTATTCACAGAATAATCAGGATGAGTTTTTAGTAAGTTCCATTATATTTCTTTCTTGCTTCAATATTTTAAAATATCTATTACATTTTAAACAACAACAATGACAAAAGTATTACATTTCAGGTATAAGTCTACACATATTGATAATAATATTGAATGCTAATGGACTAAATTTACCAACTAAATGATGCAGATTAGCTCAACAGATAAAGAAAAGGAACCTTCTATGTTGTTTACAAGAAACATACCTCATCGAGAAAAATACATATAGACTAAATGTGAAGGGCTGGAGAAAAATCTATTCCATGCAAACAGAAATGAAGAAAAGGCAGGAGTTAAGATATCAATACCAAACAAAATAGACTTTAGGATAAAAAGGGTAAAAATATAAATAAATAAAAATAAAAATAAAAAAAGAGAGAGAGATAATGAAGGACGCTATCAAGTTCTAAAAACCTTAATTCAGCAAAAAGAGTAACAATAGTAAATCTTTCTGTACTCAACATCAGGGCACCCACATGTGTAAAAGAAAGATTGCTAGATCTCAAGGGAGATATAGACTGCAACACACTAATTGTTGGTTTGTCCCATCCTCAACTGTTTTGCTGTGATGTTGTTAGTACTCACAAACTGGAAAGATATGGAGGATTTCTGGATTACAGTGGGTAGAAGGCAGGTACTTGTGAGGAGATAGCAGAGAGTGAAAAGGGGGAGTGGAATGTGGGGCAGACAAGTTCCTAATGATAAAGAATTCAGTGTGCTATTCTACAAAATTGAATCTTATTCAGAATGTGATAGTAAGTTTATTGAACACTTTCAAGCCCAACAGTGACATGGTCAGTTTATGTTTTGAACTACTTAATCCAACAGCCATACTGAGAATCAATGAGCAAGTTCCAAGTCCAGTGGCACAGAGATTGGTTAGGTAAAAGCATTAATTAGTTCTGATGGGAACATACGAATGTCTGAAATAAGCTAGTGTCTGTATAAAAGAAGGAAAGAAGCTACATTCAAAATAAATAACATTTTCATTGACTTTGGGTTTTCAATTCAGTAGTTAGCAATGTAGCAAAAACAGAGATTTAAGACATGGAGCTTCTACCTAGAATGACAGGGTGGATAACAATGTTATTAAAGGAGACATAGGAAGCAGATGTTTGGGAAAGAGAATTCAAGTTATTTCGGGGGCCGCTGAGAGTCAGTTGTCTTTAAAATAAATAATTGTCGGTTATATATGACTACGGAAATATAAACAGCATACATTCTTTGAAAGTAATTATCTTGACATTTACTAGTGGCTCTAATCACCTAAATGTAAATTATTATTTTGGACAAAGATTAGAATGCAAAAAACAAGGAGAATATAAATCAATAAAACACATTAGAACCATTTTACTATTGACAAATCCAAGTTAACTTTTGGTTTGTAAAAACTGTTCCCGTTTTTTCACATTAATTCCTATAATGAATAAAGCCAAAAGGAAAGGTGTTGTATGGAGAAAATATTTTAAATATATTTCACATCATTTTTTATACTTACGTTAGACTTACTGTTTAAAAATTTGTACTGAAGCTTACAATTTGCCATTTACCACTTACAACTGCGCTGTGTTTATTTTCCCTTTTCCCTGAAGATGCCTAGACCATGGTTGATACATGTTAGTACTCAATTTCTTTCAAGAAAATTTCACATTTGACAAAATGATACGCTCCAGATTGTCTCTGAAGAAATGCAGTAAGACAAATGAGTTGTTGCCTACCAATTCCTTTTTCAGAATAAGTTTTTACTGTATTTGCAGTTAGTCAAAGGAATCATTCCTCTGAGAAAACAAAGAACATACCAATGCTAAAAAGAATGATAGTATTCTCAAGGTGAAAATATCTTAGAGATTGTTTGATCCGAAACTTTAATTTTGCAAATGAGGAAATTGAGGCCAACCTAAGGTTACATAGCTTACTTAATGGCATTGCCAGAATTAGAAATACCATCTTGCTCTTGGTCTAATGCTTTTTTTTTTTTTTATTACACTTTGCTGTGTCCACTTCATGACACCTTTGAAAAAGAGTTCTCATAAGGTGTCTATGACTCACAGTGTTTCCAACAGAAATACTTCCCCTGCAGAAAAATTCCTGCCAAGGATTCTGTGACTAAGAGCTCCCACTAGGCAAAGGGTCCCTAGACAGCACACTGCACAAATTGTAATGAGCTATATAATGTCCACACTCTCTAGTGAAACGGAGTCTTCACAATGCAGACTTTTTTTTTTAATGGGCATTGTAAGCAAGCATTGCAGTTGTCCACCCTCTGCACCACATCCCCTGAGACAGGACCCACAGCCCCACAGCCTGTCATGCTCAGCAATGTTATGTTTTAGGACAGCAGAAGAAAGATTCGAGATAGTTGTCCTTGTTTGTTTAGGTCACTTTTATATATATATATAAGTAAATCAGTAACATCTCTCTGTCCTTTCTGTAACTGAGCAACTGAATAAAGCCTTCGTGAACAAACTGCATTCATAGCAATAGTGCAAATGTCACTGAGATGTTATCCCCAGACTTTGTTCAATTCTTGTAACAAATATTCTCCATTCAATGTGCCAAAACCTGTATTAGGTATTGCTCTCTAGTGTTATCAGTCGTGCTAGATAGACACCATCTCTGGAAAATTTCATGGTGAATGTGTAAATTCCTGTGGACAAAATAAAAACCACTACAATAAATAGAATACTGTAATAAACACGATCCATAGGAGATTAAGATAAGGTCCTTAATTTGTGTTCAGCAAAGCATTTTTGTCTGGTTTGGCGCACAGACTCAAAATAAAATCACTTTGCCTATGCTGACTTTCTTTATCACAAAAAGTTACCATAGCAACAGATCAATGGCAGTGAAAACCAATTCATTGTTGTTCCTTAACACCTCTAGCTTTCCAGGAGGCCTCTTTGGGGCACAATTCATTATCCAGAAACTCTTCAGATGTCTTTTATTGATATTTTACTACTATTGCTTTCTCACTCACAATACCATGCATGTCCTCTCAGATGTGGCGTGCTCAAACTGTGACACCAAAGTGAACTCCATTTGTTCATATCCCCTTGAATCACAGAAAAACAATTGAGATGTCTGTTCATATCAACAAAAGCTCATTCACTCTTTGTATTTTTTCTTTATCTTAAAGTGAATGCTTAGAAAACATGTCTATAATACATAGCTTTAACTTCACATATATTTTCTTTAAAAAAAAAAAAAAAGATAATTTGGGGGGAACCAGCAGTTAGCGTAATGGCTATGTTG
>NW_006207163.1:1778947-1783684 GCF_000334495.1 Tupaia belangeri chinensis
AACTCATACCACCAGGGGAAACAGACACACTGCACACCCTTCTACTCCATGCACTTTAGCAATTTGAGGCACACACACACACACACACACACACACACACATACTTGTGTGCCTGTCATGAGTTTCAAGCCATAAGGCCCTGGACTTGAACCATGATTGACTATGGGAGAATCCAACTGCCTTAATCACCACACTACCTGCTGGCCCCAGTGTTTTGTGGAAGAAACCCACCCGGTCTAGGACGTGAACTGCGGTTGACTATGTGAGCATCCAGTGCCATAACCACCATGCCACCACAGGTCCCCATAATTGTGTTTTTAATCAATGTCAGACTAGGAAGTTAGCTTTATTAGGCAACATATCAACTTAAATATCTTCTTTTCCCCAGCTGAAAAATGTCTTTTTATTTTCCCCATATCTGTTAATTCTGAGTAAAATATGTATCTCCAGCCGTTTTCTATTGTTACAATAGTAGACATAAAAATCTCATTGCAGTATCTTGGTACCAATTGAATTTGTGGTAGTGTGAGTGTATGTATGTGTGTGTGTGTGTGTGTATGTGTGTGTGAGAGAGAGACAGAGAGAGAGAGAAAGACTTTTTTTAAAAAGTGATATTGAAGCACAAACTAGTAAGATGATACTTTAAGCTCTTTCTACTGATGTTATATCAATTCATATCTTTTCAAGTATTTTTATTATTTCTCAGTATTATCTGTTTTCTATAGTAAGCAAAGTAAAATAGAAAAGAAAAATAAAAAACACAAAAGTATGAGAAAGACCAGAGTTAGTTATTAGGGGTTAAAATAGGTCTAGTAAATCATGCAGAACAGAGTATAACTTACTTTACAAGACGAAGGAGGTGAGCCGAATTGGTCAAGACTAATCAGTCCTCTTAGCTAAAGCCAGAATATTTGGATAGAGCAGGTGGCAAATGGGAAGGAAAAAAAATAAATAAAGGACTGGACAGAGAGAGAGAAAATGGAGAGAAGAGAAACACAGTTCCTACTCTGGCAAGAAAGAGATGTCTTGGCCACAGTATCCACCAAAACAGGAGTCAAACATTGGCAAGCAGCATGACTGGTACAATGAGTGACTCCCAGAAAACTAGAGCAACAGTTTTGTTTTTGCTTTTGTTTTTATTGGTGAAAAAGTGTGTATTTAGAATTAGCCAGCTGGTCTCAGGTAATCTCAATTTTCTTGGCAACATCCAAAGATCATAATCAGGAGCCAGTTGCACATATGCCTTCTCTCCATCAGGTCTGATTAGTGCGTTGACCTCGGTCACCCCAATTTCATAGAGTTTTTTCACAGCCTGTCTGATCTGGCTATGATCAGCGATTTGAGGCACATACACATACACATGTGCCTGGCATGAGTGTCAAGCCACCAAGTTCAGGACTCCAACTGTTATTGGCTATGTGAGAATCCAGCTGCCTTAACCACCACACTACCTACTGGCCCCAATTTTTTGTGAAAGAAACCCACCAGGTCTCGAATGTGTACTACAGTTGACTATGTGGGAATCCAGTGCCTTAACCTTCTTGCCACCCACTGGTCCCCATAATTGTGTTTTTAATCATTGTCAGACATCCACAATAAACACCAACTAGTAGTTGGCGTAATGGCTATGTCACTGGACTCCCATTTAGTCGACCACGTTTTGAGTCCAGGACTGTGGCTTAAACTCATGCAGAGCACATGTGAGTGGGTGCCCAAGATCCCAAGAGGAGAATAAAAGAGAAGGGATTGCAGTGTGGCCATCTCTCTGGGGGTGGGGGTGATTTCTTGCCTTCTGTCTCTCTGTCACTGTCTGTCTTTCTGGTGAGTGCATGTGCCCTATAGCAAAAACCTCTCAAAAAGAAAAATAATAATAATAATAATAATTTAATTCACATAATGTAATGCACACTATTGTACTATCAATGTATACCAAAATTTTCATTTCTAGAAAAGTATTTTCTAATCAACTACATTTATTACATATATTTTAAAATCTTTGAGTAGAAGTGTCTATTGAGTATATTTAATTTTCTATCTCTATTACTGAATAGTATGACATAGTCAATAAGCTCTTGAAGTCTATATGTTATAGAATATCCCATACTTTTACAGAAGGCAGTGTTGCAGTTTGAGTATAGGGTACTCTGTGTTAGTCTCTTCTAGGTCTCTGATAATTCTTCAGAGTCCTGGAAACTGAATTATTAACTTTTTTTTGTTTATTTGTTTTAATCCTTTCTTATGGACTATTTTGAGATATACATTGCATAAGGAATGTAATTGCAATTTCTAGTCCTCTCAGATGTTCCAAAACCACCATATTTATTAATAATATGGGATATCAGGTAGAGAAATGAAGGCATGTCAGATATTTTTTTTTAAAGAAGAGACCAAAAATAATAGGTAATTTTCAGAAATCTGCCATCACATGGAAAATGAGATAAAAATTTCGATACAGTTGTTTTTCAATTTTCCTTAGTTAGAAATTCCTTTTTTAAAAAAATTATATGTATTTATAGGTACAGTGTAATTTTCACTATAACAATATAATGTATAGTAATGAAATCAAGGCAACTAGCATACCCAGTATCTTAAATAGTTACCATTACCTGTGTTGGTACATTTGAAATCTTCTTTAGCTCTTTTGAAATTTACAATAATTTTTTATTAACGTTATAGAACACTAGAACTTATTTCTCTTATCTAACTGTAGTTTTGTGTCCACTAACTAACATCTATCCCCCTCTTCTCCCATTCTCCAGTAATCACTATTATACTCGCTAATTCTATAAGGTCAACTTCATTAGTTTCCACATATGAGTGAGAACATTAATCCATCCTATCAATACATTGATTTATTTATCCATCTATCTTCTGTCCATGTACTCAAATATCCTTCCATTCACCCCTACTTTTTTTTTTTTTATTTTTTTATTTTTATGTTTTTGACATAGGGTGCTTGCAGTCACTGGAGACAGAGAGTCAGTGAAAGAGAAACTATGAAGTCACTCCCCGGGGGGGATGACCACACTGTAATCCCTTTTCCTCTAATCTCCTCTTGGAATTTGGACACTCATGCACACATGCCCAGAGTAAGTTTCAAGCCACAGGATCTGCAAGTGGAATTGTGGTCAGCCATGAGCCAGAGCCTTAACCACAGTGCCCCCTACTGGACCTATCTTGGTATCTTCATAATCTTTGCCAAACATTGATCAGCTTCTAGCTATTCAATTTTGAGAATGCATTGAATATGATTAAGTTTTCTTTCCTACTCTTTGTGTTTTGTCATATCATATACTCCATTGCCTACCTCTGCATTTAAAATTAATCTTGGGATCAGCAGTTAGCATAATGGCTATGCCGCTGGACTCCCACGTAATTGACCGCGGTTCGCGTCCCAGACCCGGTGGCTTAAAACACGCTGGGCGTGTGTGCGTGCATGCCCAAGATCCCGAGAGGAGAATGGAGGAGAAGGGATTGCGACATGGCCATCCCCCCTGGGGGGGTGATTTCTCGCTTTCTGTCTCTCTCTGTCTGTCTGGCGAGTGCACACTCCCTATAGCGAAAATCTCTAAAAAATAAAATTAATCATGCTTTGTAATTTTACTTTGGGACTATCTGTATTATTAATATTTTTTAAGTTTCTTATTTATCTGCAATGTAGAGTAATGTACAAGGCTCTACATATTAATCTAGACCTTTATCCTCATTTAGAAACACTGCATAATCTTGAACAGGCAAATTAGGTATAGGTTTTTCATAGGTTTTAGCAAAATATTCAGTTTGCCTCTTGCATGGTCAATTTTTTAACATTATAATCAACTGTGTTATCAGAACTTAGCCCAAAATTAGAATTCTGAATCTGATTGCTTCTGGTAAGTGTGTGGGCTAGTAAAGTTTGATTATGTTCCTGGAAATCTCTTTAGGAATAGGTATAGCTTTGAAATCTGAGCTCATTGAAAATAATATAAAAAGAGAGCCATATGCCATAAAAAATATTGCCATCTATACAAATAAATATTACCATGGGAATTTTCACTGTACAGGCTATCAACTTAAAATAACGTTGAAGTTTGAGAAGAATCATTTGTTGTTGAATATCTTGGTGAATCTATACACAAGAAATAAATTAGTGGAGCGCCTTTTCCTCCCTGTTGATTCATTCTTAGAGCAAATATTTTTATAGCTATCATTAATTAGGTACTTTCAAACCAGCAGTGAAGATTCCTGTTCTTGAGAAGTTTGCAATCTAGTGTGAGAAGAGAGATACTACATAATAAATAAATAAATTATATAGTATATTAGAAGATGATAGATGTTACAGAAAAGAAAAATATAGATCAAGTTTAGGGGTATTAATTTTTTTCTGTTTGCAAGAAGGAACTTGCAGTTTAAAGGCTAGACTAGATTCTGTTGTGATTATATTTGAACTGTGACTTGAAGAAGGATAAATGTTAGGGTATCTGAATATTTAGGAAAAGAGATTTAAAAAGAAAAATTCACTGTGAAATTCCTACAGCAAGAACACCAAGAAAGGCGGTATAGCTGATGCTCAATGAGAAAGAGTAGTAGAAAATGAAGTCAAGAAAGGGGCCAGATCACAAAGGACCTCTTGTACCATTGTGTCATTTATTTTGAAAAAAAAAAATGAGAATATATTTTTAGATGTTTTGTGGAAGAACTTGATTTTTTGACTTTCATCTTAATACAGTCATTCTAGTTATTCTTTTTTTTTTTTTT
>NW_006207163.1:1785354-1801318 GCF_000334495.1 Tupaia belangeri chinensis
TAGTAAATTGGGGAGTCAGAGGGGGGTCGCTTCCCAGTGAGGCTGCCTCAATTCTCTGGAGCAAATAGCAGGCAGCCTTGCTGACATGCTAACTGACCCAAGCTTTGTTCCAAGGTCGGGGGGTTCACAACAGCGGCCTTGCCAACGTGTTGATCTAACCGGAAGCGGAGCTCAAAGGTCGGGGGGCTCAGACAGATCCTGGGGCCTCACCGGGTCGGACTCCTCCAATAGGTAATTTTCAGAAATCTGCCATCACATGGAAAATGAGATAAAAATTTCGATACAGTTGTTTTTCAATTTTCCTTAGTTAGAAATTCCTTTTTTAAAAAAATTATATGTATTTATAGGTACAGTGTAATTTTCACTATAACAATATAATGTATAGTAATGAAATCAAGGCAACTAGCATACCCAGTATCTTAAATAGTTACCATTACCTGTGTTGGTACATTTGAAATCTTCTTTAGCTCTTTTGAAATTTACAATAATTTTTTATTAACGTTATAGAACACTAGAACTTATTTCTCTTATCTAACTGTAGTTTTGTGTCCACTAACTAACATCTATCCCCCTCCTCTCCCATTCTCCAGTAATCACTATTATACTCGCTAATTCTATAAGGTCAACTTCATTAGTTTCCACATATGAGTGAGAACATTAATCCATCCTATCAATACATTGATTTATTTATCCATCTATCTTCTGTCCATGTACTCAAATATCCTTCCATTCACCCCTACTTTTTTTTTTTTTATTTTTTTATTTTTATGTTTTTGACATAGGGTGCTTGCAGTCACTGGAGACAGAGAGTCAGTGAAAGAGAAACTATGAAGTCACTCCCCGGGGGGGATGACCACACTGTAATCCCTTTTCCTCTAATCTCCTCTTGGAATTTGGACACTCATGCACACATGCCCAGAGTAAGTTTCAAGCCACAGGATCTGCAAGTGGAATTGTGGTCAGCCATGAGCCAGAGCCTTAACCACAGTGCCACCTACTGGACCTATCTTGGTATCTTCATAATCTTTGCCAAACATTGATCAGCTTCTAGCTATTCAATTTTGAAAATGCATTGAATATGATTAAGTTTTCTTTCCTACTCTTTGTGTTTTGTCATATCATATACTCCATTGCCTACCTCTGCATTTAAAATTAATCTTGGGATCAGCAGTTAGCATAATGGCTATGCCGCTGGACTCCCACGTAATTGACCGCGGTTCGCGTCCCAGACCCGGTGGCTTAAAACACGCTGGGCGTGTGTGCGTGCATGCCCAAGATCCCGAGAGGAGAATGGAGGAGAAGGGATTGCGACATGGCCATCCCCCCTGGGGGGGTGATTTCTCGCTTTCTGTCTCTCTCTGTCTGTCTGGCGAGTGCACACTCCCTATAGCGAAAATCTCTAAAAAATAAAATTAATCATGCTTTGTAATTTTACTTTGGGACTATCTGTATTATTAATATTTTTTAAGTTTCTTATTTATCTGCAATGTAGAGTAATGTACAAGGCTCTACATATTAATCTAGACCTTTATCCTCATTTAGAAACACTGCATAATCTTGAACAGGCAAATTAGGTATAGGTTTTTCATAGGTTTTAGCAAAATATTCAGTTTGCCTCTTGCATGGTCAATTTTTTAACATTATAATCAACTGTGTTATCAGAACTTAGCCCAAAATTAGAATTCTGAATCTGATTGCTTCTGGTAAGTGTGTGGGCTAGTAAAGTTTGATTATGTTCCTGGAAATCTCTTTAGGAATAGGTATAGCTTTGAAATCTGAGCTCATTGAAAATAATATAAAAAGAGAGCCATATGCCATAAAAAATATTGCCATCTATACAAATAAATATTACCACGGGAATTTTCACTGTACAGGCTATCAACTTAAAATAACGTTGAAGTTTGAGAAGAATCATTTGTTGTTGAATATCTTGGTGAATCTATACACAAGAAATAAATTAGTGGAGCGCCTTTTCCTCCCTGTTGATTCATTCTTAGAGCAAATATTTTTATAGCTATCATTAATTAGGTACTTTCAAACCAGCAGTGAAGATTCCTGTTCTTGAGAAGTTTGCAATCTAGTGTGAGAAGAGAGATACTACATAATAAATAAATAAATTATATAGTATATTAGAAGATGATAGATGTTACAGAAAAGAAAAATATAGATCAAGTTTAGGGGTATTAATTTTTTTCTGTTTGCAAGAAGGAACTTGCAGTTTAAAGGCTAGACTAGATTCTGTTGTGATTATATTTGAACTGTGACTTGAAGAAGGATAAATGTTAGGGTATCTGAATATTTAGGAAAAGAGATTTAAAAAGAAAAATTCACTGTGAAATTCCTACAGCAAGAACACCAAGAAAGGCGGTATAGCTGATGCTCAATGAGAAAGAGTAGTAGAAAATGAAGTCAAGAAAGGGGCCAGATCACAAAGGACCTCTTGTACCATTGTGTCATTTATTTTGAAAAAAAAAATGAGAATATATTTTTAGATGTTTTGTGGAAGAACTTGATTTTTTGACTTTCATCTTAATACAGTCATTCTAGTTATTCTTTTTTTTTTTTTTTTATAATTTACTAGAGGTCATGTGCATTCTCTGGAGAGAAAGAGAAAGGAAATCACCCCCAATGGGGATGGTCATTCCACAATCTCTTCTCCCTCTCTACTTTCAGGATTTGGGGCATGCACACGTGTCTCTGGTGTTTCTTAAGTCATCAGGTTGAAGACCAAAACCATGCAGTCAGCCAATGCTAGGCACATATGTGTATGCCCAAAATCCCAAAAGGAGAGAGAAATGAAAGAAAAGGGATTGCAGCGTGACTATTCCCCATGTTGCGTGCCTTCTCACTTTCCCTTTCTCTCTGTCTCTCTTTCATGCGTACATGTAGTCTCCAACAAATTGAAAAAAAAAAAAAGCCAGATATACCCAATGTCATATTTTTTTTGACTCCTCAGAGAATGAAAACCAAGATGAAATGACTGAATTCTGGAAAAGTATGAGTTTTACCAAAATATAAAAATCATATGAATGTTTTCAATCCCTTCAGGCAGAACAGAAGGAGGATATCTGCCTTAGACAGAAATAAGGAAAGTTAATCCAATTTTAACAAACTATTTATAGTTACACATGGGTTGAAATGATGAATTCTAATTCCATGTAATCTCCTTCAAAAGCAGTTATGTACTATCAATTGACCAAGAGCCTTTCCCAAATTCCAGGTCATGGTCTGACAAGCAGAAGAGAGTGTCTCACCCCATGGCTTAATTGACTCATCTGTGGCACTGATCTCCTGTGGGGAGCAGGACAGCAAGGTGAAACAATAAAGCAAGGATGGTAGAGAAAACTCCACAATAACTCACAAAGCCCAGAGACCATGTCAACTATGGTTCAGATTGGCTCAAGTCTTCATACAACCAGACAAGAAGGAGCCTACATTTACTAGGAGTGTGTGTGTGTATCTATTTATATAGTTTACCAGAGAAGGTAAAAGAGTAGTCATGACTATTCAGAACTCTGCCAAACCAGAATGAATCCTCAGAATCACAAAATAAAAATAGTGAATGTAAAGTGAAAAAGTCTTATCAGAAACTTAAATTAATGACTAAATTTTTTTCAATAAATTTCAAAAAGAGAAAACTAAGCAACTACAAAAGACAAAAAAAAAAAAACTAAATACCTTCCCAGAAAACTAACTGTAGTGAGAAAGAATAGTTTAGAGAGAGTAGAATAATAGTGCTACAAAGGATATATGAACCATGATCCCGAAGTACAAAAATCAAGTACAAACAACAAAAACCAAGATAAACTGTAAAGATAATAACACAGAATTCCTTGTTTTTTTGTAAATAAAATAGTTGTCCTTGATAAGAAAATATACGCTTTGTAGCACAGGGTGGTCAGAGAAAATTCAATTACTTGAGACAAAAGAACACACATAGTAGACTAAAACATTACTAAAGTGGGTGTTAAATTTGAAACTTTATACCATTATCTGTGCAGCATTGGCAAAGGTCAAAGTGACCAGTGAATCCCTTGGATTATTTATACGGGGTGTGCCCAACTTGAAAGGACTCATGAATCCAGGATCTTTATACTGTGCTCACCAGAGAGCGCCTAGATTTCTGCTCAACTCTTTTTCTGCATGGCAAGAAAGTTTACCCCTATTTTAGCCTTTGATTATCAACCTGGACCAGCAGTACTCACAATCTTTTCCATGCCCTGTCTTTTGTTTTTAATTGCCAGAAGCACATGCTCTTGCCAGAGAGAGAAAGAGGGAGGGAGAAAGCATCTTCCAGTGTGGTGCAGTTATGCCACAATCCCATTGTCTCTGTTTCTCCATCCTGTAGTCCTGGGACACACATACCTGGGATGTGTCTCAAGCTACCTGGTAACCATTACTAGCTTCCTTAACCACTAAACTACAGGACCACCCTGTACATACCTTCTTTCGATGGAACAAGTAGTCCAAAACCCTTAAAACGGAGCCCAGTTTTGGAAATTTGGATTTGTACTATCTGTCTCTTCACTTGAAAATGAAGCACCTGACCCAGGCTTTCTTCATTTACCCCAACTCCAAGTTGGAGGTCTATAATTGAAGTAAAATAAGGAGGAACTTTGATGAAAATAGAAACTTATTGGGGCCAACAGATGGTGTAGTGGTTACATCGCTGGACTCCCACGTGGCCATCCGCAGTTCAGGGTCCAGACCCAGTGGCTTGAAAAATCATACTGGATGCATGTGCAAATGTGGCCAAGATCCCAAAAGTAAAATGGAAAAAGAAAGGATTGTGGCATGGCCATCCTCTCTTGGCAGGGGCATGGGGGAGTGATTTCTCCCTTTCCCTCTCACTGTCTCTGTCTCTTTCCCCAGCTAACACAGACACCCCAAGGCAAAAATCTCTTAAAAAAAATAAAAGAGGACATTCTTTCCCTGCTTTCCTCAAGAAAGCCTATGAAATCTCTCTTTCATTTCTTTCCAGAAGGTGATTTTCCACCAACCCTACCAATCAGTAACAGCAAGTAAAACTGAGAAATTGTTGTTTGCCAAATAGTTTTTTTTTTTTGCCATCTTTGACCAAACCAAGGATTTCACTCCATATAATAACTTTCTAAAAGAAGAAATGAATTATTTATTGTGCTGAATTTTATAAGTGAACTTGTATCTTATACAATAAGGACTGGAGCTTCTTTTTTTTTTTTTTTTAAAGGAAGTTGAGACTCCTGGGAGTAACACGTGAGCAATAAATATCTATATTTCTTCTTAAGTCATTTTACATGTTCTCTTTTTTACTTCAACAGCTATGAATTAGGTTATTAGACACTTGTTCAATTTAAGACTTAATGAAATTGTAAGTTGTAGCATAGAACTTCATAATAAGATGGAATTTATTAATTAGCAGTGTATGAAATAATTATTCTGTTTTAGTGGACTCTCTAGGTACAGTTGCATCAGAATTATTATATTATGATGTGAGTAATAACAAACTATAATAAATACATTGCACAGTAGTTAAAGAACTCAATATATTTAAAACTATAAGCCATTTCAGTTTCCTAAAAAAATTATAGAACAATTTTAAAAGTTGCTTGAGTTTACCTATATAACTTCCATTGTTTTAAATAATCAAATGAAAATACTTGAGACCCTAGGAAAAGCTATAATGGAAAAACAATTCTTTACTCTTTCAATGATGTGATAACCTAGAAAGGCCTCAATGTGTGCATTAGTCTAACTTTTATGTATCAGAAAGCTTATTTGAGACTTTGAGCCACAAATAGGTGTGTCATACTCAGTGGTCTCAACTTCTTGTAGATAAAATCAAGCTCTAGTCCTTATTTTATATTAAACCTACCTAAATTCTTCCTAGTAGATAGCCATGTTTATGTTTCCTCTTTACCTCTAAGAAATTAGGAGTAAAATATTTTTCAAAGAAAATGTTTTTTGTCCATTTTCTCACTTCTTGCCCTATTTCTGTTTCCATTCTAGGTAAGACCTTTGCCCCTACTCTGATTAGTTTCAGTGTGTGAATTTCCATTATAAGCTAAAGAGTGTGGGAGTGATAACTTACTTTACACAGTGTCAGGGTCCTGTTTCAGGGCTGTTGCTCTCGTGTCCTTGACACAGAAGGATGATCACTTGGAAAGAATTAAAACCAAAGAAACAGAAACCTTCTCATTTGCAGTTCATCGTAACCAGCTCAGATTGAAGTTTCACACTGTGATTTTATGTTTAAAAATTAAGTCAGGCCAGCCCACAGTGTCGTGGTTAAGGTGGCTGGATCCTTCATGAGCAATTGTGCAGTTTGAGTTCCCAACCTGGTGGCTTGAAAAACACACTGCTTTTATGTGTGTGTGTATGTGTATACATGTGTGCTCCCAAAATTCCAAAAGAAGAGTAATGTGGGAGAGTAGGGATTGCAGTGTGACCACCCTGTATTGGGGGTGCTTTCTCATTTTCCCTCATTCTGTATCTCTGTCTCTCTCTGGCTAGCACTGTGCCCTATGGGAGTTTTTTTTTTTTTTTTTAAGTGTTATCTGGCTGTATCTGACTACTATAACCTAGGAAGAGTAGTTTTTGTCAGCTCTGCAGGTCACATCAGATGGAGGTTTAAATATCCTCTGTCTGCCCTTACAGAATGAATGTATTTTCTAGGTGGGAAAGACATAGGAAAAGACTATTTGCATCTCACAGAAGGGAGGGGACAGGTGAGTTCCCAATCAGCAGAAAGGAAACAGAAAACGCTAATTTCAGCCTAGTTCCTCAATTAAAATTTCTTCTTCAGGGAGAAAAATCAATAAAGGGATAAACAAATACGTAAACAGATGAATAGACAATAAAGAAATGTTATTGTGATTATTAAGAAGACATGTTAGATCTCCCAAGGTGATAAAATTCTGTGGCACATTAATTAAATGTTTATATAAACTGTTATATTATTTAAGTCAAATTATTTTCCTAAAATATAATGTGAATATCTTCATAAGTGCTTTATATAAACTTAAGACTATTCCTTAATAAGATTAATAGTATTGGGGAGAATTCAAGGGCAAAAGTTAAAAATGGAATATGTTTTTATATCTAAAAGATAAATAAAATATTAAATGAGATGATTAAGCATGCTTTGTAAAAGTTGAGTTAACTTTTTGTTTTTATTAAAATCTTGGGGACCATTTGATGGCATGATGCTGAAGGTGGTTGGATCCCACAAGGCCAACTGCACAATTTGAATTCTGGACCCAGTGGTTTGAAAAACACACCAGGCGTATGTGCATACACATCCAGAATCTCAAAAGGAAAATGATAAAGAAGAGATTGCAGGGTGACCATCCCCCAAGGGAGGGTGATTTCTCACTTCCTCTCTCTCTCTTTCTGTCTCTCTCTAGTAAGCACATAAACATGCTAGCAAATGAAGAAAAAAGTCTCAAAAATGCTATGTTAATAAAAGCCAGAAAGACTTTTTTCCTAAATTATTTATAATGAATTCATTTCAATTCAAACTTAAGAGACACATTACATATGTTGCCTTGAAAGTTATCAAATCTCTTGTGGTCTCATTTTTCTAATATGAAAAGTAAAGATGATATTAAAAATTGTCATCCTTGCTTCATAAGACAGTTGGAAGAATCCATGACAATATATAAAGCATTTTTCATATTTAAAGAACTGTACATTTTAAAACATGATTGAGTGTGAGACTTATTGAATATTATGTAAACTATTAAGGAAAAATTTTTTCACTGTTAGTATATTACTGAGTTCATTTTCTTGCTAAATGAAGTCATGAGAAGAGTTTGAATATTTTATTTGGCATGGTATAAAATATTTTTATACATTTATTAAGGATTTATAACATTTACACAGACTACTGAAAGGAAAAAGAACTGTCATCTTTGTAATGAGGCTCTTTAGATGTGATTGCATTATCTATTTCTAGCAGATTTATTATAGGATTTGTATGTGTGAAGAGTTGTAGAAAAATATTAAAATTTTCTGGATAATTTAAACCCTAAATGAATAAGTATCATTAATAACTATAATATCTAGATATGAAAATATAGTGTGCTAATAAAATGAACATTTTATTTACTGATTCTTTTATAAAAATGCATCTAAGCAAAGGTTTATTCAATGAGCAAGCAAAGAAGTGAGGCAATGTGGGTTAAATTCTAGATTTTATAAAGGGCTTTCTAAAGACCTTATGTTTAAGCAAATCCTTAATAATGTATTATTTAAGAGGTCCAGAAATAACTGCCAAAAAATAATTCAAATTGAGCAGTGTATAGATTTCAAAGCTCTGTCCATTAGAGAAGCCTTGTTGACTTATTTTCTCAAAAAGCTCCAATTCAGGGGAAAATGCACTATTAGTTAATTATATTAGTCATTTTGCTATCATTAAATGTTTAGTGCATCTTAAGTATAAAGATGACATGCTATAAATTCTGCCCTTGAGTTTATAGCATTACAAACTACAGGTATTGAAAGAAAAGATTAAAGTAAGTTGAAGTTGGGCCCGCAGGTGGCGTGTGATAGTTAAAATGCTGGACTCTCATGTGGCCAACTATGGTTGACATTTAGGACACCATGGCTTGAAACTCAAAGTGGGCATTGTGAATGTGTGTCCAAAATCCCAAGAGAAGAATAGAGGAGAAGGGATTGTGGTGTGGCCATCCCCCCTCAGGAGTGTTTTCTCACTTTTTGTCTCTCTGTCTCTATCTGTCCATCTCTTTCTGTCCAGCAAGCACACGTGCTCTGTGGCAAAAACCTTAAAGAGTAAAATGAAAGAGTTCAAGATAGTCTTCTAATAGCAGTACCAAGAACAAAGAGTGACCAACATTACTGCTGGGGTCACTGGCATTCTTGGTGAGGTGACAGTTGATCAGGCTTTTGTCGAGGAAAATGTGATATATATTCAAAGGCACTGAAGCATGAAGGTTCATTTCATGAAATTGAAAACGGCAGGTTATGTAGTGTGGTGAATGCATAGAATTCTTGATAGGAGTGAAGTAAAGTAAGTTGAAGTTGGGCCCGCAGGTGGCGTGTGATAGTTAAAATGCTGGACTCTCATGTGGCCAACTATGGTTGACATTTAGGACACCATGGCTTGAAACTCAAAGTGGGCATTGTGAATGTGTGTCCAAAATCCCAAGAGAAGAATAGAGGAGAAGGGATTGTGGTGTGGCCATCCCCCCTCAGGAGTGTTTTCTCACTTTTTGTCTCTCTGTCTCTATCTGTCCATCTCTTTCTGTCCAGCAAGCACACGTGCTCTGTGGCAAAAACCTTAAAGAGTAAAATGAAAGAGTTCAAGATAGTCTTCTAATAGCAGTACCAAGAACAAAGAGTGACCAACATTACTGCTGGGGTCACTGGCATTCTTGGTGAGGTGACAGTTGATCAGGCTTTTGTCGAGGAAAATGTGATATATATTCAAAGGCACTGAAGCATGAAGGTTCATGAAATGTGTTTGAAAACGGCAGGTTATGTAGTGTGGTGAATGCATAGAATTCTTGATAGGAGTGAAGTAAATCGCTAAGAAATCTATTTAATCAAACAGATAATGTGAAACCAATAAAGGGATCAGAGTCAGGAGTAATCTACCAAATTTGCATTTTAGGAAATTATTTTGGCAAAGGGGTATCTAACTTAGTTATGTCATTGGATTAGGATTGTCTCTAAAGGTCAAAAAGATTGTCACTATAAAGAAAAAAGATACAGGCTGAGTGCTTAGAATAGAAAAGAGAGCTCCCAAAGTCATAGTGAGAAAAAGTAGAAAATGTTTTCCTTAATTCATAACCTTTTCCCAGAGTCAGTGTTCTATGCCATCATATCATAAAAGGATAGTTTCATCTGTGACTTCCTTTTCCCCACCTCAGATTCTCCAGTTAGCTCTCTGTCCTTCTACTGGACTTGACAACATGGTTTCTTTTTGGAGTTTGTGGATTTAACATCCCTGCTGTCAACATTGATAGAAAAACTGCCAAAGTATGCATCGTTTAGGAAATTTGTATATGAATGTAAAGCTGTTAAATCACCAAAGGAATACATCAGTCAAATTAATCACTAGCTTTCATACATCAATTTAACATTAATATATATTGCTACTGGTCTTTGAATGAGATGTAACTACTGGGAAGTGATTTTTAAAAAGAGAAACGGTATCAATAAGCAAATAAACAAAAAATATGTTATGTAGTCATGTCTTAATGTGATAGAAATAATGAAAGAAAAAAGTGAATACATAAGAAAGTAAATCTAGAACATTAACATTTTGGATGAAAGAAAAAGAATAACTTGTATATTGCAAGTGAGTTATCTCATACAAAATTATTAAATAATCTTTATCAATTTTTTCAGAAACACATTATGAAAATTAAAGAATTTTTGAGGTCTGAGAAATAGAAAATAAATACTGTTTTTAATTTTAAAAGATATAAATTTGACTGATTGAATATCAGCTTATAAAAAAAAAAAAAAAAACTACTTTGGGGCCAGCCCATGGTGCAGTGTTTATGGTGGATAGATCCCACAAAAATGACTATGTGGTTTGAGTCCTGGACAAGCTAACTTGAGAAACATTCCAGGTACTTGTGTGTCTAAAATCCTGAAAGGAGGGAGAAATAAATAAGAAGGGATTTAAGGTATGACCTTGCTCCATGGGGGATGGTTTTTCACTTTCTCTCTCTTTATTTTTCTCCAGTGAGTGCACATGCTCTCTTATAATAGAAAAAAAAAAAAAAAGTAGAGAAAACTACTTTGATTTTTAAACAAGTTAATCCAAAAATTTTCCCCAATCATAGCTATTATGTTATTGTTTTAAGGAGATTATTAATTTTAGATACTATGTGCTTTTAAAGTTAAAATAACATGGTTTCTCAAATTGACATCAAATCTAACTCAGAAAATGGGGGTCAGACAATGGCCCGGTGGTAAAACTCAATACTCTGTGAGCAGAACCACAAGAAGGTTGCAGGTTAATTGCCAGAAAACTCCTTGAGTATGCTGAGCACACATGTGGTGATTCAGGTTGGCTAAGAGTGGTGAGGGAGTGAATCTCAGCACGAGACTCTACAGGAGGTTTTGTAATTCCATCTCTCTTTTTTCTCTCTGCCTCTTGCACTCATGGAATAAATAAATAAATAAACAAGAAAAAATTTAACTCAGAATAGATAGGACATAATAGAGCTAAAAAGTTATTGCTAAAATAAAGGTTTTAATGAGTATGGAATTAATTTAAAATATCCAGAATGTTTGAGATCATTTTTATAAATTTATTTTTATTAATTTATTTTATGCATTCAATCATTATACATCACAACAGCTTGTAAAATGAATTACCTAACATGAATACACTTCACACCAGTCCAGCTGAAGATATCATACACGTTGGGACCAGCAGATGGCATAATGGTTATATTACTGAACTCCCACGTAGTTGACTGTTGTTCAAATCCTGAAC
Organism: Tupaia belangeri chinensis; assembly: GCF_000334495.1. Lineage (NCBI taxonomy): Eukaryota > Metazoa > Chordata > Mammalia > Scandentia > Tupaiidae > Tupaia > Tupaia belangeri. The sequence goes on from NW_006207163.1 coordinate 1,796,810, forward strand.
CTGGCAGCTTAAAACTCATGCTGGGTGTGTGTGTGTGTGTGTGTGTGTGTGTGTGTGTGCGTGCCCAAAATCCTGAGAGGATAATGGTGAAGAAGGGTTTATATTAATATGTTAATTTCAGGAATTTAGATGTCCTTCCACTTTTTTGTGAAATTTTCCATTTTTTTTAGGTTTGTATACTTTTCCTTATAGAGGTCTTTGCCTTCTTTCATTAGATTTTTTACTATATGTCTTATACTTTTTGTGGCTATGATAAATGAGATTACTTTCTTCAGTTCTACTTCAGTACGGTTGTTGTTAACATGTAGAAATGCTATAGATTTTTGTATGTTCACTTTGTATCCTGCCACATTACTATATTCATCTATTCCTTCTAGGAGTTTTTCATGGATACCTTTGCATCTTCTATGTATACAATCATGTCATTAGTGGAAAAACTTTTAGCTTTTCCCCATTCGGTATGATGTTACCTATGACTTTTTCATAGATGGCTTTTATTGTGTTAATAAATGACCCTTTGTCCTTTTAAAAAAGAAAACTTGCTTGTTGAAATGATGGAATAGCTAAGCCATTGATAACAACTACCAACTATTTTACTTCTCCAGAGAATATCCACAAATGTCTGATATTCCCTGAAAATAGCCCTCTGCTCCACTGCTATTTGTATAGCCTGGATGAGGATTGCTGGAAACTTAAGAAAATAGATTGGAGAACATGAGAATGAAAAAGAACTGTTTACAAAACAGAGGATAAAGATATTAAAAGATACTTATAAAGATGCTTAAATCATCAGTAAAGACCAAATGGAGACAAAATGTTTTATTTCCTTTGCCCCCACATATATATTTTAAGTCAGTAAAAATCCAAAAAGTTTGAAGTATTTGGTTTCCTGCTAGAGCATGAGAAAATAAATATTCCCATCCACTTCTGGTAGTATTATATTAGTATAAGTATTCAGTGTTGATCCTTTCAATTCATGGGAAATGTGTGTTTTTCTACTACAAAAATTAGACAAATCAGTGAGAGACCACGATTTAGATGGTTCTTATAGACAGGTGATATTCCCTTGTCAGTCATTCTAAGCTGCATCATCCTTATAAGAATCACTGGTAAGATTTATGATTTATACTCTTGATTTCAATGTACAAGTATTTACTTATGTGATCTCTTTATCAAGAAAATCCTGTCATTTTTTTGTTTCTAATAGTTATTTATAATTACAGCTAATATATTCACTTAATAGTTCACATTTCACATTATTTTTATCTATTAATATATACTTTTTTTTCCTCTGAACAGAATGGTTAACTCTTTGAAGCCCAGAATTGAATCTTAGACATTTTATTATCACCCAATTTCTAACAAGTACTTTATGTAAATTTCTGATCAATATTTTGAATAAATTCTTACTCTTATGCAAACACAATTACAATGATTAAGTTCGAACATGTTAATGGGCATTGATGGGATATCCTTTGTAAGTGACTTGCCATTTCTCTCTTGCCAGTCTTAGTATCTTGTTTTTGTCTGTGGTTTTGTTCAGTCTGGCTATAATGTATCTTGGAGAAGATCTTCTTGGGCAAGTCACCTACAAAGGATATCCCATCAAACTAACAGCAGACCTCTCATCGGAAACAATGCAAGTGAGGAAAGAATTGAGAAGTATATTCAAAGTGTTAAGGGAAAAGCAATTTCAACCGAGAATACTGTACCCGGCAAGATTATTCTTTGTATGGAAAGAAAAGAAAAAGAAATTCTCTGATAAACAAAACCTGAAAGAATTTACAAGCTCCAGACCGGATCTCTAAGAAGTTCTCAAGGGAGTGCTATGTCAGGAAAGTGAAATGCAGACACACAGAAATAAGAGTTCAAAAACTAAGAAAATGGCCAACTTAATCGTAGGGACAAGTCTAGAGTTGAATATTATGTCCAAGAATTTAATCGGGAAAATCGAAACACAACAAAAGATAAGTACAGCAGACTGAACTGGTGAAATAGCATTCTGTGACTTTTGTCTAAAATATTGCTGCTTTTCTTCTAGGCTTTGTTGTCTGGTTTTAAGAGTTTTTGTCCTATCTTAAGCTGTCAATAGTTTCATAAATCTACTATTTGAACAGAGTGCTAACCTGTTTCCAGGCTTTAAGTTTTAAGCAAATTTCCTTACCAATTTCTTGAAATTACCAGCTGAACTTGCTACTGAAAGTAGTTAGATTATTTAAGAAATTGTGTGATCAATAAAATGTGGGAGGAAGAGGAATGAAAGACAACTATTGATAACATACATGATTAAGCCACTATGCAGTATATTCTGGATGGGAAACTACACTTTGTATGCTATGAGGATGATTAGAGGATGAATATAAATTAATTAATTAAAAAAATTTCAGGAGAAAAAAACACGAAAACAGTTTTCCTTGAAATTAAAAAAAAAATGCATATTTGATGATTGCAGTAGGCTATATAGCCCCAGCTAGGTTCTACTTTATAGTATGTGCATTCCTTTCTCTGAGGTGTATGCCTAAAGTCAGACTTGTGTTCATGGATATGTATATATCAACTGCGCTTGCTATTGGAAATATTTAGATTAATTAAGTTCATTAGCAAATCAATAAAATGGGGAGGGGAAGGCACAGAAAGCAGTCATGGATATCAGAGATAGTGTGGGAGGAGAGTGGGACATGGCAGAGGGTGTGAGATAGGGAATCTAGGATCCCAAAAAAAGCAAAATATACAGGAAACAAGAAATGGAAAATTATTTGTTGATGATAACACATATGTTGATGTGCTTGATTGAGCCAATATACAGTGTATTCTGGATGGGAAATCTCATTTTGTATGCTGTAATAGTGTATAGTGAATGAATGTAAATAAATAAACTTAAATAAAATAAAATTTTAAAAATGGGCAGTGATATAAGTAAAAATTACACAAAATTTTAAACAAAAAACTTTCGAGCACCTACTGCTTTTTGACAATATACAATGCTATGGGATTATAAATCTGTGACAAAATACATAGGGTCTTATATGTGTCCTAAGAGATCAGAGAGATATTAAATATCACACTCATTATTATATAATATAAACTTTAGAAAAAGGTACTGAACAAAATATACTCAATCGTTCAGTAGTTTCACATAATTTTTAATTCTATGATTTTTTTGTTTTTTATAAGGCAGAAGGCATGTGTGTTTGCCAGATAGAGACAGAGAGATATAAATAAAGATAGGGAGAGAAAAAAACACCTTCCCAGTGGGCATGGTTGTGCTACAATCTCTTCTCCATTTCTCCATCCTATTGGAATTGGGGTATTCACCACATGTATTGGCATGTTTTTCAGGCTGCTGGGGATGGGATTCACACCATGAAAGTGATCACGTGGGATCAGAGTCCCTCAACCACTGGGCCATAGGACCAACCTTGAATTCTACATTCTTTTTTTTTTCTTTCTTTCTCCTAATTTAACACAAGATCTGTGGAGAGTGAGAGGACAGAAACAGAGAGAGGGAGATGGATAGGGAGACGGAGAGGAACAGAAATAGGTAGAGAGATAGTGTTAAAGTACCCAGTCATGAGGCATGCTTCACCTCCATTTTTGGAGGGGATTTTTGGACACACATGCACATCCACTTAGCGTTTTTCCAAGCCACTAGGACAAGAACTCAAATCACAAGGTTGGCAGGATTCAGCAACCTTAATCACCAAGCCACAAGGTGGCTCTTTAGATTATTTAATGAAGGAAAATACTCCTTCAAACCAAGTTTGCAGTTCCAGTTATGCACTAAGTACATTTCTCTAACAATTTTTGTCCACTTGCAAAATCTCTCCAATTTCTGTGAGTGCAGGTGGACCTATAGACTAGATAGACCTAGCAGACAGAAACCCAATGTGTTTCTGACTTTGTTGTTGTCTTATTTTGTTATCTTACTTAATTTATTTGTTTTTAAATTAAAAATAAAAATTATACATCTTATTGTGTACATCATAAAGTTTTAAAATATGTATACATGTGTTCCCAACATAAAATAATGACAAATGGTTGAAATGAGATATATACTAATTACCTTGACTGAATTATAGTCTGTCATATTCTTGTACTGAAAAATCTTAAATATATACAAATATTATATAGAAATACAAAGTATGTAGACATTGTAGAATTATTAAATCAAGGTAACTCACATGCTTATCATTTTACTGTCTCAGCAATTTTCAAGTACACAGCACATTATTATTAACTATGTTCACCATGTATACAATAGAGCTTTTGAACTATTTCCCATCTAACTGCAATATTTCCTTTGTTGAATATCTCCTCAACCTCCCAAACCTCACTCCAACCTCTGATAGCCAACATTCTTTTGTTGTCTACTTCTATCAGTTTAAGTTTAAGATTCTATATGTAAATGAGATCACATAATTTTCTTTCTGATATTGACTTTTCTCAATTACCATAATGCTCTCCAGGTCCATCCATGTTGCCACAAATGACAAGATTTCCTTCTCTTTC
>NW_006207163.1:1801349-1871866 GCF_000334495.1 Tupaia belangeri chinensis
TTCCCTCTCTCACTCTCTCTCTCTCTCTTTTTGTATATATCAGCTGTGCTTGTTATGAAAATATTTAGTGTCATAAAGATCTTTGGTGACTAAATAAAATGTGGGAGAAAACAGTATAAAAAGCAAACAAGATACCAGAGACAGTGTGAGAGAAGAGTGGGAGATGGCAGAGGGTAAGAGACAGGGAATCAAGGATGGGAAAAAAAAAATCAAAGCACACAGAAAACAAGAAATGGAAAATTATTTGTTTGTTGACTGTAACACGTATGTTGATGTGCTTGATTGAGCCAATATACAGTGTACTCTGGATGGAAAATCTCGTTTTCTATGCTGTAGTGATGTACAGTGAATGAATGTAAGTAAATAAATTTAAATGAAAAAGAATTAATTTAATTTTATTTATTCATTCATTTATCTTAATTTGACAAGAGAAAGACAGACACACAGAGAGAAGGAAAGTGAGAAAAGAAGCCACCAGGCCCAGGACTCAAACCATTGTCAGCCATGTGGGAATGTCCAGCTCCTTAATCACCATGATGTCTACTGGTTCCCAAGAATGATTTTTTTTAATTTTATTTGTTTTTATTTTTATTTGACCAGAAAGGGAGAGAGAGAGATTGAGAGAAAGTGAGAAAGTAAGCCACCAAGTCTGGGACTCGAACCGTAGTCAATCACATTGGAGTCCAGCACCCTTTACCACCATACCATCTGCTGGCCCTTCCTTCTCTTTAGCACTGTATAATATTGCATTCTGTATAAAATACTCTTCTTTTACCTATGGTTTCTTTTTCTATGATTTCAGTTACCCATGGTCAACCACAGTTAAATATTTTGAGGCAGAGAACATGAGAGAGGCCACATTCACATAACTTTTATTCCAGTATATTGTTACAAATGTTCCATTTTATTATTAATGTTGTTAATCTCTGTGCTGTGCCTAATTTGTAAATTATGTATTATAGATATATATGTATAGAAAAAAAAAGTAATACAGGGTTCACTATATATTTGAGGTTTTAGTCATCATTTGAGAGTTTTACTAAATATCTCCCACAGGTAAGAGGAGACTGCTATAAGTACCACAATTTTATTTATCCATTCATTTATTGCTTGTCAATGGACACTTAAGTTGATTCCATGTCTTGGTTGTCATGAATAACATTGGAATGAACATAGAAGTGTAGATATCTCTTTATTAACATCCTGATTTCTTTTCTTTTCTTTTCTCTTCTTTTCTTTTCTCCTTTATTTATTTTCACTTTTTAAGGTTATTGCCACAGGGTGCATGTACTCACTGGAGAGACAGAGAGATACAGTGAGAAGGAGAGTGAGAAATCACCTCCGGGAGGGATGGCCATGCCACAATCTCTTCTCCTCCAGGGATGGAGTGCCTCCAAGCATGTGTGCCCAGCATAAGTTTTAAGCCGCCAGGTCCAGGACTGGACTGCAGTTGTCCTTGTGGGAGTCCAGTACCTTTAACCACCACACTATCTGTTGGTTCCTGATTTCATTTCTCTTTAATAGATACCTAGTGTCCCGACCCGGGGGGGACAGCCGAACAGGTTTCCTGAGTGAAGGAGTGAGAGCCAGGACAAGCGGTGTAATGTTACAGCACGGAGATGACAGTGTCGTCCGTTTATTAGGGTCGCGTCGTCTACTGTGAGCAGCACAGAGACGACGCAGTGTCACAGCTCTTAAGGGTGGCGTCGTCTCCTGTGAGCAGCACAGAGACAACACGGTGTCACAACTCTTCAGGGTCATCCGGAGATGATGTAGTGTTACAACTCTTCAGGATCTTCAGGGTCATCTGGAGACTTGCGCGGTGTTTCAGCTCTTCAGGCTCTTCAGTCGTCATCTTCCTGGTCGTCGTCGTCTGGCTACTGTGGGCCAGGCTTCATGGTTATATATATATACATGCTGGTGGGTTGTAATTGGTTGTAAACTGTGGGCCGCGATTGGTTGTAAACGGTGGGTTATGATTGGTTGCTTTTGGACCAATCATGAGGTGCTGGATATGCAAATGTGAGGGATTCTAGTGGCCAATCAGAGCAAGGTTTCAAAGGTCAGGTTTTGAAGGGAAGCCAATCATGGCTTTTGGCATTGTGTAATTATTTGCTTTCTGAGAAACCTCAGCAGACTCGCTGGTGCGCAGCTTCCCACAACCTAGTAGTGGGATTGTTGGATCATATGGTAGTTCTAATTTTAATATTTTGAGAAACCTCCATACTGTTTTCCGTAATAGTTATGCTAATGTAAAATCCCATTAGAATATGCAAGGATTCTCTTTTCTCAATGTCCTCTCCCACATTATCTTTTGTCATTATAGCAATAGTTATTCTACAGGTGTGAGGTAATATGTGATTGTAGTTTGAATTTGCATTTCTCTGATGATAAGTAATGTTGACCAATTTTTCATTTACCAATTGACTATCTGTATGTATACTTTTAAGAAACTTCTATTTAAGAGGGCAGGCAGGTGACATGGTGTTTAAGGGTACTGGACTCCTACATGGCTGACTACAGTTCAAGTTCCAGATCTGGTGACTTGCTTTTTCACTTTCCACCTCTCTCTCTCTCTCACTCTGTTCATCTATGGTCAAATTAAAATAAATAAATGAATAAATAAATAAAGTAAAATAAAGGTATTTTTTAAATAAATTTTTTTAAAAGTCATTTTCCTTTATGTGTGTGTATATATATATATATATATATATGTTTCATCTTTTCACTTGATTGTTTCCTTTAATGTACAAAAGCTTTTCAGGTTAGTGTAATCCCATTTTAATCCCATTTATTGTCTATACTTTGAGAGTCATACCAAATATTATTGCCCAGTCCAATGTCATGAAAATTCCTCCATGTTTCTAGCTTCTAAAGGGGGTCCTGCAAACACTCTCGGATTTTCTCTGTCATTGAATATTGCCAGGGTATACTCATGTCCAGTGCCATAGTGGAGCTTACAATAAATCTGTAGTTTATATAAGGTGAACCAACTCAACAAAGGGACCAGACATACTTACTTTTCCATTTGAAGTATTCAAAGATCACTAATTTTCTCTTAGTCATTTCACCTGTAATGAAGAAAAATTCCAAGATCAAGTTAATTGTTTCACAGTGTTCTAGTCAACCAAAGCTCTTTGCCAATGTTTTATTTTAAAGCGTCACTGTAGCTAATAATCTCATTTAAAAGCCAGTTTAAGTACATGAGCATTCACGTGTGTAGGCTGAAGTATGTTGGCAAGGAGCTGACACTCTTCATAGTTCCCCAAAGATCTTTCACTTTGCTTGGCTGACTCTGCAGCTCCAGTAAAGTGCAGCCAGACTTCAGTAAAAGAAATAAAGTGAACACTTTGCCTTCTCATACCTTTGCTGCAGTTTGCATTTCACCACTCAGCTTATAGAGATGAAATCTATTACTTGGCAGGCACTGCTTGCACAAATGAAAGATAAATTTTTCTTCTAGATGGGACAGATCAGTGAGGCTCATAAAATATTAATGATGAAAGCTCTGGGAATTAGATATATCCCTGACCATAGGTTTCTCTTGACAGTGAAGCACAATCACTTTAACCCATTTCTTTCTCTCAGAGTCTCATCAAGAATCATATAAAGGGAAAAGAATATGTGATTTAAGATTCAGATGAGCATAGATTTTTAAGAAAGATAATCTTCCTATCTTTCACTTTCTTTTGTGTTGTGTTTTTTATATGGCACGAATTTTGCTGAGGGATGTAGTGTGGTCAGTTTGATTCTTGAGGCTGATCATGTGCTCATGGAGGAAATTACCTGGGAATAATGCAAGAAGTACAATTTCTTACTTCATGAAACATGCAATATAGCAATAGTTGACATTCATGTGGTAGAAATTAATTTATCTAAAAACATTCAAGATATTTTTTGTGGGTATTTATATATCTATAATATTGCTGAAAGACTTCACTTTTACTTGTTTAGGTTTTGTTATCTTGTAAATATTTCCAAAATATTTGCACATTTATAATGATTATAGGTGACCATTTCTGTATAGTACTTGGTCAATTACCATTATGCTGAAATATTTTCAACATTTATTTTTATTTTATACAGAAACAAAGTTTATATTTACTGAATTTAAATATAACAAAAATTTATCATTTATTTTATGAAAACCGATTATATTACATTAAATATTTATAAATATACGTTTATATATTTAAGTAGCTACAATGAATTTTGATATTAAAAATGTGTTGAAAATAATAGAAACATTTCAATAGCCAACTTATAGACCAAACTGCATGTTATATATTTACAGTTTTTTAAATATTCTGAAATATGCTAGCATAGTTGTAGCCTGACTCAAATTATTCATAATCATGTTAAAGAACAAAAATATATAAGATTATTGTTCATAATGACTCAGAAAATAGACCAACCCAGAAATGAAAGTAAGAACTAAATGATGTTTATTGTATTTTAAACAAATTTTTATGTATTTATTTGTTACTTTTTTAAAATTAACATTTAGTCACTGTACATCTTTCCAGTGTACAAAATTGTTTTTCCCAGCATGAATATAGTCATGTCAAAGATATCAATATATATATTGTCATCAACAAATAACTTTTCATTTTTGTGTGTCTATTCTAATTTTAAGTCACATAGAAAGTGCCATCTAATTTGCTAAATACTAATTAAGAGAAAATTAAACTTTTTTTATTGATACTCTTTCTCTACCTAAAAACTATATATTCTTACAATATATTTTGTTTTTGATATCAAAATATTTACTAACAGGAAATATAGAATTTAACTTAATCACAAGATTGTTTTGGTTATTAGTTACTTTTTACTTAATTGAGTATCTTGTTTCATGCATATGTCTTGTCAGTTACACACCTATGATATTTTTCCTCAGTATATATGAGAAATTATTAGCCACAGATTATCCTTATAAACTACTAATGGATTTCTAAATTCCTGTGCCCACAGTGTGTTCAAATTTCTAGTCAGTGATATTCTTACATACATAAATCAACAGAGTGCATTTTGTACATCAGCCTTTTAGAGACCTAGGAACTCTTTGTTCTTTATGGCCAAATACAACAATTAAAATTAAATTAAATTTTAAAAAGAACAAAGATTATCACACGTGACAAAATTCATGAACTTTTATTGTAAAAACATCAGATCTGCTGTTAAAATTTATCTTGACACCTTGGACAGCTTGGAGCATAAAAGTAATATACTGTTCAAAAAATGTTGTCTCTATATGGAAGATCACAGATGTGGTCCCTGTTGACCTGTACAGGCACACCCACAGTTCTGCCTGGACTGGGAAAGCTGACAGGGATATCACAGTAAGAGATCCTGTTGAGGATGCTTCTCTCTCTCTCTCTCTCTCTCTCTGACTCACACTCTCTCACTCTGTTCATCTATGGTCAAATTAAAATAAATAAATGAATAAATAAATAAAGTAAAATAAAGGTATTTTTTAAATAAATTTTTTTTAAAGTCATTTTTCTTTATGTGTGTGTATATATATATATATATATATATATATGTTTCATCTTTTCACTTGATTGTTTCCTTTAATGTACAAAAGCTTTTCAGGTTAGTGTAATCCCATTTTAATCCCATTTATTGTCTATACTTTGAGAGTCATACCAAATATTATTGCCCAGTCCAATGTCATGAAAATTCCTCCATGTTTCTAGCTTCTAAAGGGGGTCCTGCAAACACTCTCGGATTTTCTCTGTCATTGAATATTGCCAGGGTATACTCATGTCCAGTGCCATAGTGGAGCTTACAATAAATCTGTAGTTTATATAAGGTGAACCAACTCAACAAAGGGACCAGACATACTTACTTTTCCATTTGAAGTATTCAAAGATCACTAATTTTCTCTTAGTCATTTCACCTGTAATGAAGAAAAATTCCAAGATCAAGTTAATTGTTTCACAGTGTTCTAGTCAACCAAAGCTCTTTGCCAATGTTTTATTTTAAAGCGTCACTGTAGCTAATAATCTCATTTAAAAGCCAGTTTAAGTACATGAGCATTCACGTGTGTAGGCTGAAGTATGTTGGCAAGGAGCTGACACTCTTCATAGTTCCCCAAAGATCTTTCACTTTGCTTGGCTGACTCTGCAGCTCCAGTAAAGTGCAGCCAGACTTCAGTAAAAGAAATAAAGTGAACACTTTGCCTTCTCATACCTTTGCTGCAGTTTGCATTTCACCACTCAGCTTATAGAGATGAAATCTATTACTTGGCAGGCACTGCTTGCACAAATGAAAGATAAATTTTTCTTCTAGATGGGACAGATCAGTGAGGCTCATAAAATATTAATGATGAAAGCTCTGGGAATTAGATATATCCCTGACCATAGGTTTCTCTTGACAGTGAAGCACAATCACTTTAACCCATTTCTTTCTCTCAGAGTCTCATCAAGAATCATATAAAGGGAAAAGAATATGTGATTTAAGATTCAGATGAGCATAGATTTTTAAGAAAGATAATCTTCCTATCTTTCACTTTCTTTTGTGTTGTGTTTTTTATATGGCACGAATTTTGCTGAGGGATGTAGTGTGGTCAGTTTGATTCTTGAGGCTGATCATGTGCTCATGGAGGAAATTACCTGGGAATAATGCAAGAAGTACAATTTCTTACTTCATGAAACATGCAATATAGCAATAGTTGACATTCATGTGGTAGAAATTAATTTATCTAAAAACATTCAAGATATTTTTTGTGGGTATTTATATATCTATAATATTGCTGAAAGACTTCACTTTTACTTGTTTAGGTTTTGTTATCTTGTAAATATTTCCAAAATATTTGCACATTTATAATGATTATAGGTGACCATTTCTGTATAGTACTTGGTCAATTACCATTATGCTGAAATATTTTCAACATTTATTTTTATTTTATACAGAAACAAAGTTTATATTTACTGAATTTAAATATAACAAAAATTTATCATTTATTTTATGAAAACCGATTATATTACATTAAATATTTATAAATATACGTTTATATATTTAAGTAGCTACAATGAATTTTGATATTAAAAATGTGTTGAAAATAATAGAAACATTTCAATAGCCAACTTATAGACCAAACTGCATGTTATATATTTACAGTTTTTTAAATATTCTGAAATATGCTAGCATAGTTGTAGCCTGACTCAAATTATTCATAATCATGTTAAAGAACAAAAATATATAAGATTATTGTTCATAATGACTCAGAAAATAGACCAACCCAGAAATGAAAGTAAGAACTAAATGATGTTTATTGTATTTTAAACAAATTTTTATGTATTTATTTGTTACTTTTTTAAAATTAACATTTAGTCACTGTACATCTTTCCAGTGTACAAAATTGTTTTTCCCAGCATGAATATAGTCATGTCAAAGATATCAATATATATATTGTCATCAACAAATAACTTTTCATTTTTGTGTGTCTATTCTAATTTTAAGTCACATAGAAAGTGCCATCTAATTTGCTAAATACTAATTAAGAGAAAATTAAACTTTTTTTATTGATACTCTTTCTCTACCTAAAAACTATATATTCTTACAATATATTTTGTTTTTGATATCAAAATATTTACTAACAGGAAATATAGAATTTAACTTAATCACAAGATTGTTTTGGTTATTAGTTACTTTTTACTTAATTGAGTATCTTGTTTCATGCATATGTCTTGTCAGTTACACACCTATGATATTTTTCCTCAGTATATATGAGAAATTATTAGCCACAGATTATCCTTATAAACTACTAATGGATTTCTAAATTCCTGTGCCCACAGTGTGTTCAAATTTCTAGTCAGTGATATTCTTACATACATAAATCAACAGAGTGCATTTTGTACATCAGCCTTTTAGAGACCTAGGAACTCTTTGTTCTTTATGGCCAAATACAACAATTAAAATTAAATTAAATTTTAAAAAGAACAAAGATTATCACACGTGACAAAATTCATGAACTTTTATTGTAAAAACATCAGATCTGCTGTTAAAATTTATCTTGACACCTTGGACAGCTTGGAGCATAAAAGTAATATACTGTTCAAAAAATGTTGTCTCTATATGGAAGATCACAGATGTGGTCCCTGTTGACCTGTACAGGCACACCCACAGTTCTGCCTGGACTGGGAAAGCTGACAGGGATATCACAGTAAGAGATCCTGTTGAGGATGCTTCTCTCTCTCTCTCTCTCTCTCTCTGACTCACACTCACACACATACACACACACACACACACACACACATACACACACACAACAAATGAACTTTAAAAATTTGGATCTTGAGGGAACCAGCAGTTAGCGTAATGGCTACGTCGCTGGACTCCCACGTAGTCGACCGTGGTTCGTGTCCCAGACCCGGTGGCTTAAAACTCACGCCAGGCGCGTGTGCGTGCGTGCCCAAGATCCCGAGAGGAGAATGGAGGAGAAGGGATTGCAGCGTGACCATCCCCCCTTGGGGGTGATTTCTCACTTTCTGTCTCTATGTCTCTCTCTGTCTGTCTGGCGAGCGCACGCGCCCTACAGTGAAAATCTCTCCAAAAAAAAAAAAAAATTTGGATCTTGAAATGTATTTAATTTCAGGGACCAGCAGTTGGTGTAATGGCCATGTCACTGAATTCCCATGTAGCTGACCACGGTTCGAGTCCCAGACCCAGTGGCTTAAACTCAGGCCGGGTGCATGTGCATGCGTGCCCAAGATCCTGAAAGGAGAATGGAGAAGAAGGGATTGAGGCATGGCCATCCTCCAGGGGGTGATTCCTCACTTTCTGTCTCTCTTTCTGTCTTTCTGGTGAGTGTATGCGCCCTTTAGCAAACACCTCTCCCCACAAAATATATATGTGTATATTTAATTTAATATCATTAGTAAGTGGAAAATCAAAAGGCATAGATTTATTATAAGATATCTGATCTTGAAAGATGTTATAATATGATAAAAAAAAAACAATATATTTTTCCCTTGATTACCACTTCTTTTCATCAATGTATTCCGCCTATTTTTTTTAAGAGACTTTTGTTATAGGGCACATGTGCTCACCAGAGAGACAGAGAGAGACACTAAGCAAATTTATCACCTACCAAGGAGGATGGCCATGCCACAATCCCTTCTCCTCCATTCTCCTCTCGGGATCTTGGGTATGCAAGCACACACACCTATCATGAGTTTTAAGTTCCCAGGTACGGGACTTAAACCAAGGCTTATTACATGGGAGTCCAGTGATGTAACTATTACACCATATGCTGCTTCCTCATCAATGTATTCTATCCATAAGCTTGAAAGCATAGGCTGTATAACCTAAATGCTTTGTCGTAGCCAAATATCATATGCTTGCCTGGAAATCAGTCTATCGTTGATATAGCCTTCACCATTACGAAACTTCTTAGAATCTAACAACTGAGCTTTGTGAAAGCCTGTACTTTATGTCCTACCCCAGTTACTATATTAGTTCTTGTAGGTTCTGGTTTCTTTGTTCTGATGTATGACAGATTAACTATAATAAGAATAGCTCCATAGGGAAAGCTGTTATTAATTTATTTCAAATAATATGTCATTATTTTATTTGAAACAAGAATTGTTAAATGAGTACTATCTTTTAAAATATCAGTCTTCTGTTGCAACTGTTCCTGCTGTCTGTGAAAAGTACAAAAGTAAAGAATAGAGGAAAAATATGGAAATCCTAGTGAGGTCTTATTGACCTCAGATGCTGACTACAGCACATCTAAAAAGACATGAGAAAAGTTGAAAGAGATGTCAGGAGAGCTGGAGAAATGTGTACCTCAAGAACATATGTGAATTTGCACAATAGATTGTCTTATAAAATAAAGCTTAGCAAATAATTAAATCCTAGAAAACAGAATTATTTGTCCTTCTCAGAAGCACCTATATTGCTCAGAGTAACACTGAATTTTTAAACATTTAAAAAGCAATTTTATACAGTGGGAAAAGTAATGCAAAATAATAACATAATTATCCCTCAAACTACTTTTTTTAAAAAAAGGAAAATGCACACTACTTTAAGGCATGTTATCGTTAGAGGATTTTCTTCACATATTCTTTGTATTATGGCTCATAGTTTTCTTCTGAATACCCTTGTTAACATAGTCTGGCAGACATTCAATAGCAAACTGTGTTCCACGCAATGAATTTATAATGTTGTAGCAGGAACAATTTCTTGAATGCTGCAAGCCTTTATATGTGATAGAAAAATCAATAACATGGATAAATGTGTAACAAAATAGCTTGGCACTTTTAGGTGGAGGGAAGCACAGTAATACAGACTGAAGTTACTTTCTTAGGGCAAATATTACTGAGCTTAAGTGAAATATTATAAAATATGTTTACTTGCTAGCACAGAAAAAATCAATTATAGTGTTACAAGATAATTGTGTGCCTACACCTTTACATTTGTTATATAATATGTAATTTAAATGTTTAACTAGTTTAAATAAATAATTTCTTTTCTTTTTTTTTTTTTTTTTTTGGAAGAGGTTTTTGCTATAGGGCGCGTGCGCTCGCCAGACAGACAGAGAGAGACATAGAGACAGAAAGCGAGAAATCACCCCCCAGGGGGGATGGTCATGCCGCAATCCCTTCTCCTCCATTCTCCTCTCGGGATCTTGGGCACGCACGCACACGCGCCCGACGTGAGTTTTAAGCCACCGGGTCCGGGACTTGAACCGCGGTCGACTACATGGGAGTCCATCAACATAGCCATTACGCTAACTGCTGGTCCCAATGTTTAACTACTTTAAATAAATAATTTCATTTAATACAAAGGGATTTTCTCTGATATGTATATAAAAATAAAACATGTTAAAATGTTTATGTCAATGTTGTAAATTTAAAAATATAGCTATAATGAATCAGACTATGGGATGGTGTTTAAGGTGGCTGGATACCCCCCAAGGCTGACTATGAGGTTCAAATTGTGGACCTGGAGACTTAGAAAAACACACCAGGGCTATGTGTGTACATGTCCAAACTTCCAAGAGGTGAATGGAGGAAAAGGGATTGTGGCATGTCCATCCTGCTGAGGGGTTCTTTCTCTTTTTCTCTCTCTTTCTCTCTCTGGTTAGCACACATGCCCTGCAGCAAATTATAAATAAATGTTAAAAAACACATAGCCATAATACAATTATATAATGAATAGCAAAATACATTTAATTTTATTTTTACTAATAATGAACCAATGGAGTGTATTAGTAAAACTGGGCTTTTTTTTTTTTTTCAGAGTTTCTGTACAAGACAGATTATGACAGCTTCTTTCGTAAGGTGAGACTGAGTGTCATTTACAGTAGTATCCTTGGATACTGCCATTTTTTAAAAACACATCAACAAAAATATTGCACAGCTAAATTGCCTAAGTTTAAGGCATTAGTTTTATGTACACAATTATATTTGATCACCAATACGACTTCATTAAAAACTCTAGAGGGTGGACATTTCTGAAAACGAAGTGCTCTTTGAGTTTCTGTGTTCCACAGGAAGAATTCCATTATATAAAGTCATTAAGTAAACATTTTGCTTACAGTTTAAATAAATAAATATTAATCAATACGTCTGTATTCTATTAAAAATGGAGTTTTTCAGTTATTAGATAAGGCTGAGAATGATGTAATATCACTAAAGAAATGAAGTATATTCATGGCCTATGAGTTTCAAACATTTAGAACTGAAAAATATGCTAAGAGATACTATAGGGGAGAAAGCATGCTATTTTTCTCCAGGACCAATTGTTATTCTCAAAATGAAGGCAAGCTGAAGAAAGAAAAATGTGCAACAATTCTCAGACTTCTTGTTCTCAACATTTTTTTAGTTTCTTAAAGAAAATCTACAAATAATGTCTTTAACTGGACTAATATACAGTGTATTTATGCTTGGAAAATTTAATTTATAAGCTTTAATGACATGCAGTGGTTAACTGTATAAAAAATAAATAAATAAACTGACACCAAAAAATCTATGAAATACTACTAAACTGTGAAAAACAATGAGATCCTGACATTTGCTAGAAAGTATACAAATATGGGGGACTTACTGCTAAGCGAAGCAAGCCAGACTATGAAAGATATTGTATGTCCCCACTCAATATATACCGAATGTCTGCACTCTGTATCAGAAACTGAAATATTAGAAGGTATGAAAACATGGAGAACAATTGTAGATACTAGAGGCAGCATGGGAGGAGTGTAGGAAATGGGGGAGGGTGAAAGGGAGGAAGTTGGGACAAAGAAAGAAGCAAAACATTTAAGGGAGGGCCTGCAGATGGTGCAGCAGTGAGGTTGTTGGTTTACCACATGGCCAACTGTGTTTCAATCCCATGCTCAGTAGCTTGAAAATCACATCAGTCATGTGTGTGTGTATGCCCAAGATCAGAGGAGGAGATTATCATATGAGCATTCCTTCTGGGGTGATTTCTCCCTTTCCCTCTCAGTGTCTCTGCCTTTCTCTCTGGTAAGTGCAAGCACTTTAAGGCAAAAACCTCTTTAAAAATTTAAGGGACACAAAAATGGAAAATTATCTGTTGATGATAATACATATGGTAATATCTTTGAACCAATATACAGCGTATTTATGATGGGAAAATTCATCTGGTATGCTGTAATGACACAGAGTGACTGTTAAAAAAAATTTAAAAAAAGAAAAAATTTATTGAAGACTTCAACGAGCAATATGGGATTGGAAGCCCATTAATACATAGGTCTTTACATATGAACATTTGTTGTATTGAAATTAAAATTAAAAACTATACTGCATTAAAATTAAAATAGAATATCATTCTATTTAATATTAATAATGCATTCATTACCTGTAACACAAATATGACTGTATTTTCCAAACAAAACAAAAATTAATGAGGAAAGCATTTTCTGAATTGTTGGTAATCTCTTGAATGTCTGAATCAGAAGAAAACTACAGGAGTTTCAAATCTCGTTCCATATTCACTCTGTTTTGAAACCAAACATCAATTAACCTTTGGAAATCTCCACTGTATTCTCTTGAAATATTAAGATTTGGGTAGAATTTCCATTTTGATTATATTAATTCTTCCAATCCAGGAACATGGGATGTCCTTCTACTTTTTTGTGTCTTTTTCAATTTCTTCTTTCAGCTTCTCATAGTTTCCCTTGGGGAGGTCTTTCACTTCTTTGGTTAAATTTATTTCTAGTATTTTATACTTTTTGTGGCTATGGCAAATAGAATTGCTTTTTTCAGTTCTATCTAATTCTGCCTGCTATTCATATATAAAAATGCTATAAATATCTACATGTTGATTTTGTATCCTGCAACTTTACTGTATTCATTTATTACTTCCAGGAAGTTTTTCATGGATACCCTTGGATCTTCTATATATACAATCATGTCATCTGCAAATAGAGATAGTTTCACCTCTTCTTTTCTTATCTGAATGCCTTTTATTTTACTCTCTTTTCTGATTGCATTGGCAAGGACTTCCAAAAGGAGGTGGGTATCGAAAAGGAGTGGAGAGAGTGGGCATCCTTGTCTTGTACCAGATTTTAGAGGAAAGGCTTTCAGCTTTTTCCATTTCAGGATGATGTTAGCTATGGTTTTTCATAGATAGCTTTATTGTGTTAAGAAAAAACCATTCTATGCCTATGATGCTGAGAGTTTTGATCATGAACAGATGTTGTATCTTATCAAATGCTTTTTCTGGTTTTTATCTTTCTTTCTGTTAATATGGTGTATTATATTTATGGTTTTATGTATGTTGAACCAACCTTGCATCCCTGGAAAAAAGTCTACCTGGTCCTGATATATACTCGTTTTTATATGTTGTTGGATACAATTTGCTAGTACCTTATTGAGAATTTTTGGATCTGTACTCATCAGAGATGTTGGTCTATACTTTTCCTTCTTTGTTCTATCCTTGTTTTTCTTTGAGAGTAAGGGTGATGGAGGCTTCATAGAATGAATTTGGGAGAGTTCCACCCTTTTGTATCTTTAGAAATAACTTCAGCAGAATGGGGGGTTAACTCATCTTTCAAAGTTTTGTAGAATTCAGAGGTGAAGCCATCAGGACCAGGTATTTTCTTTTGGGGGAGGTTATTTATTACTGATTCAATCTCCTGTCTTGTTATGAGCCTATTTAGATTTTCTACGTCCTCCTGATTCAAGCTCAGTGAATTATATGTGTCCAGGAATTTGTCCATCTCATCCAGAGTTTGTTTGTTAACGCATAGTTGTTCATAGTATCCTCTAATGATGTTTTGTATTTCTCTTATGTCTGTTGTTATATTGCCTGCTTCATCGCAAATTAGATTTACCTGGTTCCTTTCTCTCTTCTTTTTAATTAGTCTAGCTAGTGGTGTATCAACTTTGTCTATCTTTTCAAAAAGCCAGCTTTTACGATAATTTATTTTCTATTTCATTTATTTCTGCTTGGTTCTTTATTATTTCTTTTCTCATGGAGTTTTTTTTAATTTTTTGTTTGTTTGGGTTTTTTTTTTTTTTTGGTGTTGCTTTTCCAATTCTTTGAGGTATGATCCTCTGTGGTCCATTTGCCTTCTTTTCATCGTCTTCTTATGTGCTCTAATTGCTATGAACATCCCTCTTATGACTGCTTTTGCAGTGTCCCAAAGATTATGGAAACTCATATTCTCATTGTCATTGGCTTCCATGAATCTTTTGATTTTGATCTTACTTCCTTCAGTAGTTGTGAAGTCATTCAGGAGTAGTTTATTTAGTTTCCATGTATTTGTGTGTTTTTGAGGATTTTCTTGAAATTAATATCAAGTTTAATTCCATCATGATCAGAGAAGATGTTGGATATGGTTTCTATGCCTTTGAACTGTAAAGACTTGCTGTTCATGTGGTCAATCTTTGAAAAGGCTCCATGTGGGGGTGAGAAAAAAAGTTTATCTCGTGGTTTTGGGGTGGAAGGTTCTATAGATGTTTGTTAAGTCCATTTGATTTATGGTATCATTTAGATCCTTTATCTCTTTACTTATTTTTTTTCTAGATGATCTGTTCAGGGGAGGTAGTGGGATGTTGAGGTCTCCAACAATTAGTGCATTGTAGTCTTTCTCTCCTTTTAGATCTAACAATCTTTTCTTCATGTATTTTGGTGCTCCTGAAATATGTGCATAGATATTTATAAGCATTATATCTTCTTGATGGATTAGCCCTCTGACTACTATATAGTGCCCTTTTTTATATCTCATTGAACCGTTTTGTTTTAAAGTCTATTTGGTCAGAAATTAGTATAATAACTCCAAATCTTTTTTGGTTCCTATTTGCATGTATACCTTTTTCCAGCCCTTCACTTTTAGTCTATGTATGTCTTCATCCAGGAGGTGCATTTCTTGTAGGCAACAAATAGAAGGTATCTGGGTTTTTTTTGGTTTTTTTTTTTTTTACCAGTTCAACCAGTCTGTGTTTCTTGATAAGATAATGTAATCCATTAACATTCAATGTTACTATCAATATTTCTGGACTTGTCCCTACCTTTAAATTGTCCATTGTCTTGGTTGTCTTTTATTCCTATTTCTAGCTGTTCATTCTTTAGTTTTCCTGGAACAGACCCCTCTTAACACAATCTCAATCAAGGCACCAGGGACATTTTTCACAGATTTAGAAAAGACAATAATACAATTTGTCTGGAATCTTAAAAGACCTCGTTTTACCAAAGCAATCCTGCACAAGAAGCGTAGAGTGGGCTGCATCTCACTCTCTGACCCCAAAATATAATACAAAGCTGTGATAATCAAAACAGCATGATATTGGCACAGACAGATGGACCACTGGAACAGAATAGAGAACCCCAAAATAAAGTTCCAAACATACAGTCAACTGATTTTTGACAAAGGGTACCAGTCAATCCAGTGGGAAAAGGAAAACCTCTTTAGCAAATGATGCCAGAAAAACTAGATATCTACCTGCTGAAAAATGAATCTGAACCCCTTCCTCTCACCATTGATAAAAAGTAACTCAAAGTGGATCAAAGATCTGTTAAACCTAAGACCTCAACCTATAAAGTTACTGCTAGAAAACACTGAGGAAACACTGAGAGACATTGGGATAGGCAAAGACTTCTTAAATAAGACCCACAAAGCACAGTCAGTAATGGTCAAAATAGACAAGTGGGATTACATCAGATTAAGAAGTTTCTGCACTGCTAAGGACACAGTAATCAGTGTGAATCGACAGTCCTCAAAATGCGAAGATATTTTTGTAAACTATGCATCAGATAAGGGACTGATAACCAGAATATACAGGGAACTCAAGCAGCTGTCCAGAAAAAAGATAATCAACCCTATTAAAAAATGGGAGAATGAGTTGAAAAAAACACTCTTTGAGAAGACATGAATAGCCAAAAGGCATATGAAAAAATTCTCAACATCCCTCATTATAAGGGAGATGCAGATCAAAAGCACAATGAGATACCACCTAAATCCACTCAGAATGACTAAGATTTAAAAAAAAAAAAAAAAAAAAGAACAAAAAAAACGATATGTGCTGGCCAGGGTGTGGTTAAAGGGGAACTCTCTCCTACACTGCTGGGGGGAATGGAAATTGGTCCAGCCACTATAGAGAACAATGTGGAGGTTTCTCAAAGTTCTACAAGTAGAACTACCATATGATCCTACAATCATCCACTCAGAATGACTAAGATTTAAAAAAAAAAAAAAAAAAAAGAACAAAAAAAACGATATGTGCTGGCCAGGGTGTGGTTAAAGGGGAACTCTCTCCTACACTGCTGGGGGGAATGGAAATTGGTCCAGCCACTATAGAGAACAATGTGGAGGTTTCTCAAAGTTCTACAAGTAGAACTACCATATGATCCTACAATCCCACTCCTCTTTATCTAACCAAAGGACAGAAGAATCCTTAGAAAAGTGTTTGCACATTGATGTTTATTGCAGCATTATTCAAAATTGCTAAGACATGGAACTAACCCAAATGTCCATTAGCAGATGAATGGATTGAAAAAGTATAGCACATATACTCTATGGAATACTATTCAGCCATAAAAAAAGACTCTGTCTTTTAACAGAAATTGGATGAATATGAAAGATTTACTGCTGAGTGAAGAAAGTCAGGCTATGAAGGAGAGACATTGTATGTCTCCACTTAATATATACTTAACTCTATGCACTCCACAGCTTAAACTGAATGAATATAGAATATAGAAACATAGAAAATGGTTATAAATGCCAGATACAGTGTGGGAAAAGGTTTGTTGAAGGAGGAGAGTCTGAGGAAGGATTATTTGGTAGAAAAATAGGGAGGAAAAACATTATGGGACAGAAAAATGGGTTATTATCTGTTGAAGATAACGTGTATAGTAATACAAACTGGATTGGTGAGAAATGTATACATGTTAGAATATTCACTTTGAAAGCTAAGTGATATATGTGATTGTATGTATAAAAGAAATTGAAATAAAAATGGAAGATTTACAAGACAAATAGTTTTGGTATTGTAGCTGAGAATTTGTTGGGGATTAGAGAATCTTCAAGAAATTATTAGAAAACTGCTGACATAATGGCTTAAAGCATTTCTATAGGTTACTCATGCAATTATGCCAAACCAGGCTGGATTGAACTGATAACATTTGACTTAGTTGGGCATTTGTAGTCAGCTATTGGTTCATCTAGAAGCTGGAAGCTCTAAGATGGCTTTAGAAGAGATGTTTACGGCCTCATTCCATGGAAACTCTGTACTTCTAACAAATCAGTCTAGGTCTGTTCCCATGGCAATGAGAGCAGGGTTTAGGAAGGAGAGTTGAAGCGTGAAAGGGTTCTTCAGATCTATACTTAGAATTATACACCGTCAATTCTACTATGTTCTTTTGGCCAAAATATATTTAAAAGTCAGCTTAAAGTTGTTTGTGGAAAACAAACTCTACCTCTTGATGGAAGAAGTTGCAAAGTCAAGCTGAATATGATACATGTAGAGTGGTGATATATTGGATAAGATACTGCGGGTCAGACTACTACAGCATCCCATCCTAGATAGCAACACAAACACAAGGAAGAAAAATTTGTTTTTCTCTTTTTCTTGTCTTCAGTAGATTGCACTACATTCATTGTATATACTGTAGAAATATGTAATGACATATTTAGAAGTAATAGTACTAAATTTCCTTAGTTTTGGCTCTATACTATAAAATCTCAGGTATAACCAGGGCTTTAGCTATAACTGAACTTTGAGAAATAAACTCATATTAAATAAATTGCATTAGACATTTAAATCGATGACATTTTGCTAATTTATTAATGTATAATAAGAAATATAAATATTACTTGAGCTGTAAATACATGTATGAACATAGTCAACAAAACTTCTCACTATAGCCAAGTAATACTAAGCATATTATAGATATGCCATCAAAAATTCACTTTCACAAAGACCAGAACTAGACAAAATACATGTTTTCAGAACGTTTTCTACTTATTAGTAGACAGACATAGATGTCAGAAATTTGTTTCTGATTATCAAAATAGACAATAGGAAGTATTAAGACTAATAATTTAGTGACATCCAGCTAAAAACATATTCACTGATAGGAATTCAACTTTTGCTTTTTATTTTTTTCCTGACACAATTAAAAATGCTTAAGCGTGTATACAGCATCTCTTACCACCAAAGAGATAATCATACTATTAAGAACAGAAATACCAAAAGTTCTATGGGTTGGGCTTTCTTTCCTCTGTATCAGACATTTCAAATTCAAACATCTAAAGTCATATAAGTAATGTAAATGATTGATGTAGTTCAGTAGAAAAAATGTTAAGTAACTCTAGATAGGACCATTATAAAAAACTAGAAAGAGCCTTCCCTTTATGAATGGAATAAGTTATTACTTAGGTTCGGTAAATCATCGCAACATGGGAATGGAAAGCTCATGAATACTGTATATAGGCTCCTAACTTAACCACCTAGTCCGATTCCTATGACTAGGTCATTGAGTGCATTGGTCAATAAGAGCTTAAAGGCAGATGTCTTGTGGAGTGCTGTGGTTCCAGGTGTATGTATCTTTCAATAGCTATCATGTGACACCACATTAGAATAATGTACTTCTGTCTACACAAAAGCACACTTTAGATAAGCATCAGAAAGCAACAAGATACAACACAACACAATAATGTAAATCTAGTGTAATCATTTTTATTTATTCTGAATACCACTGTGGAGACACAATAAAGTACAAATTTATAAACAAAATAGTTAGTCAAAATATTTAGACTGAGAAATGGGATTCCCAAGACTCACTCAGTCTGAGAGAAGGGATTTCCTTTGCTGGAGAACTGATCATAAGCCAAAGTGGTTGTCAAACAAGTAGGTCATTAAATGAAGACTGACTGCACTCTAGTTTTTTTAATAAAAAATAAATCCAGTATTGATCTGAAATTATTGTTTCTTCACATGTTATATGGACCAAGAAAATCCTGTTGGAACTTACTTTCAGGTAGCTGTCTTTGTGAAACCTACATCATTTGAATATTGCAGCTATTGTAATAAAATTCCCATTTGTAGGTCTTTTTCTAATTGTTATATTGCACTGTTTGTTATTAATGTTAATGATAATAATTATTAATGTCAATATTCATACATATTAATAATTATAGTATTGTTTTCCTTTAAAAATCCATAGAATATTTTACTCTCATGCATTGGGGTATAGAAAGAACTTAAATAAATTTAACTCAAATAAATACTACTATAAAACATGAGCAAAATCAGAGAGAAAAAGGAAAAGAGACCATTTATATACATGCAAACAGGCCCACTTGCTGTCTCCCACAATGCCCTGAGAATGAAATGGGAGATGTGCCTCTGCTGTGCTCTCAGTTGTAATCAGTTCCTACACATGAATATCCTATGCTGAATGTGATTCTAGTGCTAAATGTATACACATTTCATACATGATGCCAAGACTGAAATCAACTATATTTTGTACTCAACAGAAAAAAGAGGTAAAATGTGGGAGAAGCATTGACTATGATGGATTCAATTTGAGAGAGAATAATGATCTCAGTGTGGCATAAAAGGGCTTCTTGGATCATAAATGTTTTATGGTCTTGTTGGTGACTACATTTTCTTGCACTGATTTTGCTGTAAAATATTTCTCTCTTCCATGACATAAACACAGAGAAAGAGACAAGCACAGGGTCTTCATGCTGTAATCCAGCCCTGGTCTCAGCCAGTTCCAGATCACAGGCATGTTTGTGGGCCCTGTGCTTCCTAAGGTCCCCAGACATGAACGAAGGATTTTTCACATAAGGTTCCTCCTACATCGTGGTCTGGACCTATGTGGTAACTAAACTTAATTGCAATATAAAAAACACTGCAATTTTAGACCCTAAGGATAATTTGTAATCTTTTCAAACATACTACACTAAAAGTGAAAAACTTTGAGATAGTCTTTATCCTTTTGATTAATAAGGTAAATCAGTCATTGGATTCTCTGGCATTGATTTTTTTTTTAATTTCCTTCTGCATAAATTGTGGTTCAACTAATTATCTTAACATTTATTTCTACATTGAATATTCTATGATTATCAGTTTAATTCTAGGTCATTTTTCATAATTTAATAAACAATACAGTACACTTGAACCACTGAGTAAATGGTAAATGTTTTCCTGCATATTACAATACAGCTAATACTCTATTGGGAAACAATGCATAAATGTTTATTGTAGCTAATCAATTTTCAATCTTGCCTCTTATCTTCCATTTAAAATGTATCATCCCAATGCTTTGTACCTGACAGATCTCTCAACAAGTACCAGCAAACTTTTTTACTGTTTTTATTCTTTGATCTTTGATACCATGAACTTTTTTATTTGATGCAGTTTATCTTGTTTAGTAATATCTGTATCAGTAGTCACATTCACTGATACTAAGACATCTCTGAAGTCTTATTTCCTTTAGGGGTAGCAAAGAGAAGATCCCTGCATAGACTACCACTTTTTTTTTTTTTTCATTCATAGTTTTCTAGAGGGCCTGAGTGCTCATTAGAAAGAGACAGAGAAGTGAGAGTGTGAAAAAGCATCACCAAGGGAATGGTCAAGTTACAATCTCTTCTCCTCCATGTCTCCCTAAATTGGGACTTTGGATGCGTGTTTTTAAATGGCCAGATATAGGACATGAACCATGCAGTCTGCCATATTGTATCCAAGTATGCTGACAATCACTCCACCAAGTGGACCTTAGACTGCCATCTTTTATTTAAGTTGTGCATGTGTGTGTGTGTGTGTGTGTGTGTGTGTGTGTGTGTGTGTGTATTTATTTATTCCATGAGCAAGAGAGACAGAGACAGAGGAACAGAGATTCAGTTATCCCCCTCAGAGTGCTGATGCAGAAATCTACTCCCAGCTTTAACCAGACCTGGATCGTGGGCACACATGCTCAGTATGTTCAAGAGGGTCTCTGGATATGAACCTGGAAACTTCCAACAAAGGTCAGCTTTGCAGGGCATCAACTTACCACTTTGCCACCCTGACAAATTTTTTATTCCACAATCATGTTTATTCTAAATTCTGGATCATTCTTACCATACAAACTATTCACAAGCAACGTTTTAAAGAATTATTTTATTTAACTTTATTTATTTATTTATTTTAATTTGGCCAAGGAGGGAGAGAGCAAGAGAGAGAGAGAGAGAGAGAGAGAAAGTGAAAAAGCAAGCTTAAATTTTTATTTTTTCCTTAACAGTTGTTTAAATCTCTGAGCTCTTTATCCATTTTGGCACATGATTTAAACCCACTGTCATCTCGCATACAAAATAATATGTTTTTTTTTTTTTAGAGGTTTTTGCTATAGGGCGCGTGCGCTCACCAGACAGAGAGAGACATAGAGACAGAAAGCGAGAAATCACCCCCCAGGGGAGATGGTCACGGTACAATCTCTTCTCCTCCATTCTCCTCTTGGGATCTTGGGCACACACGCACACGTGCCTGGCTAAGTCATTGGGTCTGGGACGCGAACTGCGGTCAACTACGTGAGAATCCAGCGACATAGCCATTACGCTAACTGCTGGTTCCCAATAATATGTTTTTTTAAGAGGCTTTTGCCTTAGGACATGTGGACTCACTGGAGAGAGAGGGAGAGAGAGAAAGAGACAGTGAGAGGAAAAGGGAAAAATCACCCTCCCCCCAGGGGCGATGGCCACACCAAAATCCCTTCTCCATTCTCCTCTTGGGATCTTAGGCACACATGCACACGCACCTGGTATGAGATTCAAGTGACTGGGTCCAGGACTTGAACAGTAGTCAGCCGCTTGGGAGTCCAGTGACATAATTTCTATGCCATCTGCTGGTCCCAACAAAACAATATTTTTAACACAAAAAAAGATAAATTTGATGTGATCATTATTTTTAATATTCATTTTTAAATGGACACAATGAATGTTTGCCAACTCCAATGCTAGTTGAATTTAAGAAATTTGGTGATTAGTGGTACCAGAAGATGGTGTATTAGTTACATCGCTGGACTCTCACTTAGTTGACCATGATGAGTCCCAGATCCAACTGCTTAAAACTCACACCAGGTGCATGGTGCATGCATGTCCAAGATCCCAAGAGGAGAAAGGAGGAGAAGGGACTGCAGTGTAGTCATCCCACCCGGGGGGTGATTTCTTGCTTTCTGTCTCTCTGTCTCTCTCTGTCTCTCTTGTGAGTGCATGCGCCCTGTAGCAAAAATCTCTCTAAAAAAAAAAAATTGGTGATTATCATTAAATGATTGTTTCTACGTTGCCTATTCAGATACAGTTATGTGTAATTAAAATTAGCCCTTAGACACTTTCTATTCTGTAATATTACACTTTCACAGTTCTTTTTAATGTTAATGAGCTACACACTTTAAAAATGAATAAAGAGAAAACTCTGAGCCAGAATCTAGTTGCAATACATCCTATAATGTCTCTCAGTAGGTGTAAATAAAGTGTCATCTCTAATATAATGAGCAACAGTATTAAATTAGGGAAGTGGCTCCTTTCTCACTAGAGGGAATGAATCTAAAGAAAAGAATAAATCAATTTCTAATCTTTAAGAAATATTTAAGTAGTTTCTCTTGCCTTGGTGGATTCAAACTCTTGACACTTTTTTTTTTTTTGAGAGGTTTTTCACCATAGGGCATGTGCGCTCGCCAGCCAGACAGAGAGAGACAGAGAGACAGTAAGCGAGAAATCACCCCCCAGGGGGGGATGGTCACGCCGCAGTCCCTTCTCTTCCATTCTCCTCTCAGGATCTTGGGCACGCACGCACACGGCGTGAGTTTTAAGCCACCGAATCTGGGATGCGAACCGCGGTCGACTACGTGGGAGTCCAGCGACATAGCCATTACACTAATTGCTGGTCCCAACTCTTGACATGTTTTAAGGCATGACATTGTGATTACCAGAAGAAACTGAAGGGGAAGTTTGTATTCTCACATTGTTAAAATATTCTATTCTGCTGGTTTTTACCAGGCCAGATTTGTACAAAAGGTTTTAATGAAGTTTGTATGTTTTTAAATAGGCTATTTTAAAAAGCAGACTAAAGGACTAACCAGTGTGGTTAATGAATGTCTCTGGATCCTACATTGGCAATTGCTTGGCTTGAGTCCTGAACCCAGCGACTTGAAACATGCTGAGAATATGAGTGTATGTGCTCAAAATCTAAAAAGAAGAGAGAAATAAAGACAAAGGGATTACAGCTTGACCATCCCCCATGAGAAGTGAAGGGATTTTTCTCACTTTCTCTTTCTCTGAATGCGTGAACCCTCTGACCAATAAAACAAACAAACAACAACAACAAAAAGAGATGACAATAACAACAAAACACTAAATTCAGCATTGTATTAGCCACCTTTCACTGTAGCTGTTCTAAGTGACCGTAGACCCAGCACCATACTTGAATTGACTGTATGACTCTCCTGACTGATAGTACTCTTTGATTTCCCATGACTCGCCATACTCTTCAGTTCTTTTTTAACCTGATATTAACAGATCTATTTGCATTAAATTATGACAAGTTCTAACAGGACTAGCTAACTTTTCTATTCTATTGGTTCCTTCTGTTTAATTGATTGAATGACACTAATTCTGAACAAATAAAACTGTGTAATATCATTTATATAAAAGAAGTAAAAAGCTTATGTAAGCACAGTCACTCAACTCTTAATTAGTAATTATTTAGAACAATAAAAGCAATTTACATCAATTGCATTTGAATTAAAAAAGGATAATACACTTTTATTACATATGATAATTCAGATTTCACTAATAAAGTTAGTTGTTAAATTTTTCTAAGAATTATTTTATTAGTTTTTAAAAATTTCCAATAGAACATGTATACTTATCAGAAAAATATACAGAAAAAGATACACACACCGAGTGAGAGAGAGAGTGAGAATGAGAAAGCAAGCCACCAGGTCTGGGACTTGAATCAGTCGACTATGTGGGAGTCCCGTGCTCTAACCACCACACAACCTGCTGGTCTGAATGGTTAATTATTGACAGTCTACTTGCAAGTGGCTAGGTTTGTGCATTTTAAACTATGTATAATTTCCATAAATTCAGACACAGAAATGTGCAATGTATGGAAGTTATTTATTTAGCTGCTGCCAGGGTAAAGAATTAAATGCTTATTTTATCTCATTTAATCAAAGAGATTACTCTTAAGCTAAAATGTTAATATCCCAGAATTAAAATTAAGAAACTGAGGACTGGGACCAGCAGTTAGTGTAATGGCTATGTCTCTGAACTCCCATGTAGCCTACTGCGGTTCGAGTCCTGGACCTGGTGGCTTAAACTCACACCGGGCGCGTGTGCGTGCGTGCCCAAGATCCCAAGAGGAGAATGGAGGAGAATGGATTGCGGCATGGCCATCCCCCCTGGGGGGTGATTTCTCGCTTTCTGTCTCTCTGCCTCTCTCTTTCTGGCAAGCTCACGCGCCTTATAGCAAAGCCGTCTCCGGAAAAATAAATAAATAAACTGAGGACTAAGATTGTGCCTAAAATGACATAGCCAATAAATAGTAAAGCCAGATCTGCATGGTTTCCACATTATCTCTCTAAATATGCAGAAAAAGATAATATTTAGAGTTGATTCTTTAAGGATAAACAGAGGTTAATTAAGCAGTCAAGGAGAAAAAATTCCAGATACAGAAAATAATGGAAGCAAAGGTCTACGCAATGAAATAAATGGCATAATTTGGGAATGAATAGGTCCTCTTAGCTATAACACTAATCTCTTAAATGAAATCTCTGAAAAATAGACTAGAAATGTAGGTTGGAGCTACGTTGTAACATACCTAATGTAGAATGACAAGGCACCAAAACATGGGCTAGTAGGTGGCTAACCAGAGTGGTTAAGGTCTCTGGATCCTACACTGGCAATTGCCTGGCTTGAGTCCTGGACCTGGCATCTTGCTTTCTCACTTTCTCTCTCTTTCTCTCAGTCTGTTTCTTTCTGATGAGTGCTTGTGTCCTATAACAAATTTAAAATAATAATAATAAATGAAATTAAATAAATAATTCTTTAAAAAGTCACCAGAACGTTTCAGATAAGGGAATACAATGACAATAGATCTGATCTTTATAAAGATAGTGTCAATAACAGCATGGAGGATGAACTGAAGGAATGAATGTTCTTTGGCATGGCAATGAAATAAAACCTTGTTGCAGTTATGCTGACTTAAGTACTCTATTTCTGAGTATATTAGTCAAGAACGTGGTTTTCTGAGTCTGATCAACTTTATTACACTAATCTATTCTTGAACCTTTTTGAGAATGCAATGTGAAATTTTAAAATTTCACTAGTTCTTGTGTCTGGGAAACTGTATCTCCAAAATATCAGTCATCGTTTCTCTACTATTTTGAAAATAATGACAAATGCATTTATGTAACAAAATGGGCCTTTGCATATGCCAAGAACTATTCTAAAGAGTGGAGATATTGTAGTGAACAAGAGCAACAAAAATGTTAACAGAAAGTGTCAGAGAAAATTCTAAAGTACAACTGACATACTGAATTATATGATGGTGAGTGTTTAAGTGAGAGTGGCAGAGGAAGAGTTAAGAATGGAGCTAAGATTTTTACTTTACATGGCAGCACAGAGGCATGGGGTTGTCATCGACCAAAGCAACAAAGCATATTGAAGAACACACGTAAGGCAGAATTGAAGAGGGAACAGCATGTTTCTATCTGTAACTGCCAGAAGAATGTTGCTGCATACTAAACAATTTCATGTTCAACAATTTTGGAAAATAATAAATGTATACTTTGCAGAAAATTCTATTGCAACTCCAAGACTAACCTGAATAAGATTGGGATAAATTTCCTTCAGATTTCTATCTTTACTGTTATTTGACTATATCACCTCTCAGACAGATGTAAGTGGCAAACCTTGAATGTTAAATTCATATTTACAGGTCCCCTTAGGTAGGAGTAGTATTAATTGCCCTTCCTTTCTAATTATAGCTCTGCTAAACAAAGATCATTATAAAGCAGAGTATGAATTGGTATTTAATTAGAATTAAAAAGATTTTCCAATATGAGACTCTATGCTTCCTGGGGGAAAATATTATATTCGTATTTATGTCCTCATGGTTTATCTAGGCTCATAGCAGACACAAAAAAATTGTGGCAAATAGGGGACCAGCAGGTGGTGTGGTGGTTAAGGTGCTGGACACTCCCACGTGGCTGACCAGGGTTCAAGTCCTGGATCTGGTAGCTTGCTTTCTCACTTTCTCTATCTCTCTCTCTCTCTCTCTCTCTCTCTCTCTCTCTCTCTCTCTCTCTCTCCCCCGCCTCTTTCTCTTTCTCTCTTTCTGTGTCTGTCTCTCTCTGGTCAAATTAAAATAAATAAATAAATAAATAAATAAATAAAATTAAATAAAATAAATATTTTTTAAAAATTGTGGCAAATAAATTAAGGAATGAAGAAGAAAAAAGAATGTGATAAAAATAGTGAAACGAACAACCCAAAGCTAATGTGCTTTAATTCTGCACATAATCATATCTGGATAAAACTACTCAGCTGTATGATTCCAACATTCAGTTCTGATATTAAAGTGTGGCTACACTGAGAACAGGTGAATATATCTTATGATGATGTCTTACATTTAGAGACCTATTACGTATGTGTCAAGTCAAATTTCAAAAGCTGAGAGTAATGATTGAAAAGTGATTATATGGGGTCCCCCCTGAGAACCTAGTGATTAAGGGAGCTGGTTCTCATATGCCTAACTGCAGTTCATATCCTAGTCTCAGCAGCTTGAAAAACATGTGAGGTACATGTGTATTCATGCCCTAAATCTCAATAAAATGGAGAAATACAGGAGAAGGGATTATGACAGGACTATCAGGGGGTGCTTTCTCCTTCTCTGTCTCTCACTGTGTCTCTGTCTCTCTCAGGTGAGGGCACGCACTTTGGACTGTTCAAACTGCTTTTTAACAATGTTAATAATGTTCTCCCAAAATGAAAAACAAATTCAAGTTACTACTATAACTTTGATTTTTTTCTAAATAATTGATCTGTGTTTATAAATGTAGAACTATACTAGCTATACCAATAGAACTAGAGATTATCTTCAATAACTAGTATACCTATTTTTCTCATTTTTCCATTCACATAGTTTACTTCTAAAAGGCATATCTTTGGGTAAAATGGCTGCCCCATTCCTAACCCATTGTCAAAGTTCTATTAAGATTATTTCTCCATGACCCTATATTTAGGGAATAATTTATTGAACCAACTTTTTAATTTTAACTCATTTTTTTTCCCAAATAAATATCCAATCTCAAAAACGTGTAAGATAAAATTTGTTTTGACTACCATTTTTTTTTTTTTTTTAGATTTTTAGATTTTTGTTATAGGGAGCGTGCACTCACCGGAAAGACAGAGAGACAGCAGGAAAGAAAAGAAGTAACCCCCAGGGGGGGGATGGCCATGCTGCAATCTCTTCTCTACATTCTCCTCTTGGGATCTTGGGCATGCATGTACATGCACCCAGCATGAATTTAAACCTCTAGGTCTGGGACTTGAACTGTGGTCAACTACATGGGAGTCCGCCGACGTAACCATTAAGCCATCTGCTGGCCCCAAATCAAACCCTACTTTTATCACTTACAAGTGCATACAATTTGTATAATATATCATTTTATTTCAACAACCTTGTTTCCACATGTATAAAATGGCAATAGTAATGACTCCTATAAAACATTTACTATGAAGATTAGATGAATTATAGAATATAAAGTTCTTAACACAGACCCTTTTATATATGTAAAGCTTAATGTGCTGGTTATGTATAATATTGAAGATCATCTGATTCTAATGTTTATATTATTGTTCAACAAAACACACCAGGCATTTTTACTATTTATCTTTAATTAGTTCAGTCTTTTATGGTTTTTCATTAATGTGAATCATATGACCATCATGATGTTAAATATTGCAGATGATAATTAGAAAATTATGGATACAGTACTGGGTGCTCCAGTTTGAATAAAAGAATTATAATAAAGTCACAATAATTACAGGTAAAATAGAAATACAGATAAATGAGAATATGTAATGAGAAATTTTAGGTCATTTCTTAGTTAAAATATGAATTTTATCCTTTTATTTTCTTCCACAAAGCTTTTCTTTTAATATAATTATCCTAATCTCAAACTCCAAAATCTCCAGGCATACAGATCAAAGCGTCATCCACATTTTTGCATACAGCATAGCAAACAGAATACTAAAAGAATGTCTATAGTTAGAAACATTTTTTGAAGTCCTAGTGAAGGTTACTCAAATTTTAATTAAAGAGATGCTTTTGTCTGTTCTCAAATGGTAAACTCATCAATTAAAATATACATTCAAATATCTTGCTGCATGTCTCTAAGGTATACACGGTCCTATTTCCTTGCCTTCAATGAGCTCATAGTTTATCAGGAAAAAATACATGGGACCAGCATGTAGCGTGGTGGATAAGGTGTTGTACACTCCCACATGGCTATCCGTGGTTGGAGGCCCAGACCTGATGGCTTGCTTTCTCAATTTCCCTCTCTCTCTCTCTCTCTCTCTCTCTCTGTGTGTGTGTGTGTGTGTGTGTGTGTGTGAGTGTGTGTGTGTGTGTTTCTCTCTGGTCAAAATAAAAAATAAATGAATGAATAAATAAAATAAAATAATTCTTTTTTAAAAAAAATACATGTAAAGAAATAATCACAAGAAGGTGTCATCCGTGATTTGATGGACAAATTACAAATTACGCTCTAGGCCCAAAAAAGTACTTATCACCCCTACCTACAGGAGCAACTAATCAGGCATTGTCCGCTAGAGGAAGTCTCACGTAAGCTGCTAAGGTAGGAGGATGAGTGAGCAAACATAAAGCATTGGGAATGGAGTGCATTCAATTACAACAGCCAGAGAAAGTGACAGGAACATTTAATAACATGCAAAAGTCTTTGAGCTGTGTGCCATCAGCAGATAAGGTCATGGAATGTGTCATGCTTGGGAATGACATGATCAGAGTGAAGAGAGACTATGCACGGAAGTGGAGCAGAGGGATCTGAAAGCTCTAAGGTATTCTTTACAGAGACAGCCAGTGATGGAACTGTTTTTCTTTGGTTTAAATGAGAGAGAGAGAGCACAAGCATGTAGATAGATAGAGAGCACAGGAGAGAAGGATAAAGGGAGAAAAGCATTTTTTACTGAGTCTCTCCAGTGTCACACATATCCTGCCCTCACCTCCCAGGTAGCTGAGATGACAGGTGCAAGCCACCAGGCCAGGCCTGTTTAGGTTGGGCACAAGAACTGAGACTGAGTCCTTACTACATGCAGTGGTGCCTTCCCAATTGCATCACGTTGGTTGGGCCTCAGCAAGTGTCTGATATTTTTGATGAGGTACCCTTGCCTTCAGAGGCTGAAAGTTTCAAACATCTTAGACCAATGGAGAATGTATAAAATCCAATATTAGGTGGATTTTCAGCTATTACTATCTATAATATTTTATACTGATGATAAGTATTGTACATATATTTTTCTACAAAAAAGGGTAAGAACATTATAGTCCATTAATATTATTTCAAAGATGATTTTAGCAAAGCATAGTGAATTTTAGAATTAGCCAGATCTCTGGAAAATTATAGTATGAGCTATAATGATGGCCATGGGGCATTGGAAGATTCTGAGCTGTTTTATGAATCATGAAATATTCAATTATGCTTAACATAGTTTTAGTATTACTTCTATTCACATAAATTCCAAAATTTGACTAATAGTTGAAGTGGATAATTTCCCATTAACCAGAATATATTAACTGAACTGTAATTGCTAGTCAGATAAAAAACAATTACAATGTGTAGTGTGTAATGACCTACATTCTACGTTTATGTTTCTCATCATATTAATTTCATCGGAAACTATGTATATTTTTAAATAAAAATTTTGATTCTGTTTTCTGGGCCAAAAATACAGTATATTATAGTGTAATACTTGATCTAAGTAATTAATAAACATTAAGTAATAGACTAGCCAATAAAACAAATGAAAAACCAGTGATTATTTAGTTATCATTTTCAAGATAAAAATGTAACAAAGTTGGCCCAGCCTTGGTAGAACAGGCAGTAATGTACTGATATGTAGTGTTAGAAGCCATGTAGCTGTGTCTGAGTTTTGATCCAGAGTCAACTTGAAGCAGGCTATATATCTGGCTCAAGGTCCTGACTGGCTGGAGAGCTAGGAGAAAGGGAGTACAGTGTAATGATATCATATTGAAGGGGTCTCTCTCTCTCTTTCTCACTCTCTCTCTCTTTCTCTCTCTCTCAGTAAAATATATGTTAAAGGGACCAGAAGATGGCATAATGGTTATGTTACTGGACTTCCATGTATTCGACTGCGGTTTGAGTCCTGGACCCAGTGGCTTAAAATTCACACCTGAAGCATCTGCGGGCATGCCCAAGACCCCAAGAGGAGAAGGGAAGAGAAGGGATTGCAGTGTGGTCATCCCTCCTGGGGGGTGATATTTCTATTTCTGTCTCTATGTCTCTCTCTGTTTCTCCAGAGAACACACGCAAAAATCTCTTAAAAAATATATAAATATATACGTGGGCATGTGTATGTGTGTGTGTGTGTGTGTGTTAAAACAAAACAAATTAAAAATAATGTTATCTTTTTGAGTGAGTAGGTGGTATAGTGGTTAAGGTGGCTGGCTGGATCCCACATGGCCAAATGCACAGTTTAAGTCCCAGACCCAGTGACTAGAAAAACACGCAGGACGTGTGTGCACGCATGCCCAAAATCCCAAAAGGAGGGAGAAATGAAGAAGGGATTATGGCATGGCCATCCCTCAAGGGATGTGCTTTCTCACTTCCCTTCTCTCTCTTTCTTCAGCAAGCTCATACATCTTCTGGCAAACTAAAAACATAAAATAATAATAATCTTTTCTTTTAAAATGTAACATAATTGTTAAAAATGTATAAAAGGTCTAGGGGACCAGCAGTTGGCGTAATGGCTATGTCGCTGGACTCCCACGTAGTCAACCGTGGTTCGCGTCCCGGACTCAGTGGCTTAAACTCACTCCGGGAGTATGTGCATGCCTGCACAAGATCCTAACATTTTTTTCTTTTTGCTGTAAGGCATGTGCACTCACCAAAGGGAGAAAGAGAGAGGGAAAATGAGAAATTACCCCCTAGGGGAATGGCCATGCCAATCCCTTCTCCATTCTCTTCTTGGGATTTTGAACATACTTACACACATGCCCAGCATGAGTTTTAAGCCACTGGGTCTGGGACTCAAATCCCAATGGGCCACATAGGAGTCCAGCACCCTAACCACTATGCTACCTGTTGGCCCCTCTAAAGATTTTTAAATAATTCTTCATTCCATAATACTTCAACTTAGTTACTGGCCATAGCTTTTGAAGATACATGGAATATAGAAAACATGTTTAACTGCTTAGTTGTTAGAAGAGCCAATAGCCAGAAAAATACCCAGAAAATGCTTCTGAAAGGTCTCCATGCAATCCTCTTTATGATGCCCTGTGTTCACTTTGCTTGGAGCCAAAGTGGAAATTTTTTCATTTCCTGAAGATTTCCTAGGAACTTACTAGTAATGATTCACTATAGCTTTGCTTTGTTACTTTTTTTCTTTAAGAATGCAAACATATTCATAATATACTGAGAAATGGTTCATTTTGATTTAAGAAACTGAATCTAATGTAGGTTAAAACATATATATTTTCTATGAGGATTACTTTCCTGTTAGCAAATGGCATCATATACAAATGTTTTGCTATTGCTACTGTAATTGGAAAGGATCCCTTTTATGAATGCTTCTGGACTCTGGAGGAATTATTAATACCCAGATTGGAAGCGTTAAGAAAGCTTATTTAACTAAGCTGTCAGTAGCAATATCTCAAATCTGCTTAAATTTATTGGAGAAAGATATTTTGAGATGCTTATGATAAACAATGAACTACTTGTAATAATTCTACGTTCAATACACAAGAATATATTACAAGGTTAAAGAGTGTGACTCTATCAAAAACATGCTTGCCCTTTGATTCAACATTCACTTACAGGATTATTTCCAAAAAAATTATGTACAAAAGTATATTGCAATAATTTTAATTGTAGAATCTTTGAATAGAGAACATTTAAAACCAATTTTCATGTATATACTTTATACATGTTTTTACTGGACTATTCAATGATTTAAAAGTGTATATCTTATTTGTGCTAACAGAGAAGGATTTCAACATACATTAAAAGACAAAAAAAAAAGACAGCAATACACATAATTAAATTTCTATGTGTTATTTTGAAACAAATGTGGTGTATATGTGTGTGCTTATGCATGTGTGCAGAAAAGGCCCTGTAAATAAAATTAATTAAATTATAAGGGAAATACATATATGTTGGAGAAACTGCAGGGATGGGAATGGAGGACACTTACCACTTCTATTTTTTATACATTCTTAGATTGCTTGCACAATTAAAAATTAAAGTAAAATAATTTATACTTTCTGTCTGCACTCCTCATGAACAGGACTTGAACCCTTCCTTTGCTTCTTACGTTTGCTTTTATTTTTATATTAGCAAGGACATGAAGTTTCAGGACTGGGGCATAAGTTTGCTGTCACAACTGCAGAATGCATCTATAGCGTATAAGCAGTATTCTTCCTAATTCATCATTCAGGCTGACAAAAATGGAAGTACATGTATATCAATAAGTTTTAGGATTGATTGATGATAAAATGTTTTTGATATTTGAAAAGAGACAACATCGCATAATATCTAAGATCACAGTCCATAGGAGTAGAATACCTTTGTTTTGAATCCCAACCACTATGAGATCCCGGAAAAGTTTGCCAGACGTTCCATAAAGCCTTGCTTTCTTTGTACTGGTAATAAAATAGTTACAGCGATATCTACCTGTTGCAGCCATAGGAAGATTGGATAACGCATGTAGAAAGTCCATAGTGTAGTGCCTATATTTCCTGAAATTTAGAGTTTTTAGTGATTTTTCCATAGATTTTGTTAATAGCCTGTTTTCCTCATAAAGTATATGATTCTGGAAACAACATATGGAATGTTATTCTATGAATTTCTCAACAGTAGATATGTTTTCAAAACTATTTACTTCCCCAGTGACATCTTTAGCTATTAAATGACTAGAAATAGAAATATTTTAGTATGAGACCGCTAGAGGTTAGCCTTGGAGAAACTTTCATTTTAATTGATTATCTATATAATAGCATGAATCAGTGATGTTTTGGTTACACATGGGAAATAATACAAAATAGATTACAAGATTGAACATAAGAAAATTGGTTTTCACTCTTAAAATTATTAATTTCTTTCTAAAATGAGTTTTTCATTATAGATTTTCATTATGCACTCAGCCCATAGCTTCCTAATCAATAAAGTAATTCATGCCATGGGGGAATAAAAAAAGAGGAGGTACTGAAAGGTTGGTATAAAAATTATTTTTAAGGAACTGGTAATAAATCTAGGTTAATATATCCATCTTTAAATTAATTTACTTCTTTATAAAAACCATTCAATAATCTACTTTCAAGAAATATGTAATCAGGAGGAAAAGACAGTCCTTATTATGTTTCCATCTGAGAGTCAGCCACATGAATCAATATTGCTATACAGCTGTTAATATAATCAGAATTAATCCAAGGCTTAAGAGTCTGAGAACTGGAAAAAATAAATTCATGTATTAGAAATTTTTAAAACTTCTGATAGCTTGAATAAAAGGAATAAAACTTTAAAATACATTTTTAAAAATAGGAATTTACCATTTCCATAAATACCCCTAGGTCACAAATTCTTTTCATTTAACCATTAAACTATGGAAATGACTGTTGAATTACACTGAGAGCAGGTTGTAAGATAGTTGACATTTTTCTTTTCATACCTGAATTATAACCTTTAGTCAACCCAAAAGTATTTCTTATCTATGCTCTATAATAGATAATTTTGTGACCAATATTGCCTCTGCAGACAGTGGGATATAGTTGAAATAACAACGTTATATCTTCCATAAAATTAATATATATGAGAACTAATTTTATGAAATGTGAAAAGAGAAAGAAAAATCAAAGTACTCGGTCTCAGAATACATCCATTTTTTTCTTTTTTTGGAGAGGTTTTTGCCATAGGGTGCGTGCACTTGCCAGACAGACAGAGACAGAGAAACAGAAAGTGAGGAATCACCCCCCAGGGGGGATGGCCACGCTGCAATCCCTTCTCCTCCGTTCTCCTCTCGGGATCTTGGGCACGTACGCACGCATACGCGCACAGTGTGAGTTTAAGCCACCGGTCTGGGACGCGAACCACAGTCAACTACTTGGGAGTCCAGTGACATAGCCATTATGCTAACTGCTAGTCCCGAGAATACATCCATTTTTACCTTTAGAAATTTCCTTTTATGGGACCAGAGATGAAATAATGGTTACATTGTTGGACTCCCATATGGCCCACCATGGTTTGATTCCCAGACCCAGAGGCTTGGAACTCACACCAGGCACGCGTGCCCATAATTCTGAGAATGGAGGAGAAGTGATTGTGGTGTGACTATATCCCCTGGGGTGTGATTTCTCGCTTTCTGTCACTCTGTCTCCCTGGGGAGCACACGGACTGTATAGCAAAAATTTTTCCAAAATAAAACAGAAATGGTCCCTTTTAGTGCTTTTTGGTTCCTCTTTTTGCATTATTTTGATAGTATATGTAGAATTTTAGGTGTTCTTTCCCGAATGTATTGTTCTAAATATGCTATCTGCTGGACCAGCAAGTGGTATAGTGGTTAAGGCCCTGGACTCCCACATGGCCGACTGTGGTTTGAGTCCCAGACCCAGACCCAGACTTGAAATACCCTGGGCATGTGTGTGCACAAAATCCTAAAAGATGAATGGACAAGAAGGGATTGTGGCATGGTCACACACTTCTGAGGGATGATTTTTGGCTTTTTGTCTCTTTCTGTCTATCCAGCAAGCCAACACTCCCCAGAGCAAAAATCTCTCTAAAAAAAATAAAGGCATCTGCATATGAAAAAATCTAAAAAATATAGAAGAGTATGAAACAGTAACAGCCATCTATAATTGCATTAAATATATACTACCTTATGTATATACTATATGTCATTGCAGTTCTTTAATATTTTTACATCATTAAAATTTTACATGCATTTAATAATAAGAAACATATAGGAACATTTACCAGTCTTTGTTTTTTAGAGATTTTTCCTATAGGATTTATGCATTCATAAGAGAGACAGAAAGCGAGAAATCACACCCCAGGGGGATGGCCATGCCACAGTCACTTCTCCATTCTCCTTTTGGGCCTTTGTGCACCCAAGCACACGTGTCCAGTACAAGTTTCAAGCCACCTGGTCTGACCTTCAAATCATGGTTGACTATGTGGGAGTTCAGCAACGTATCCATTATGCTATCTGCTGGTTCCACCAGTCTTAAATACAATTTGTGGAGGTGCTTTATTGGTAAATATTGTACCTGTTCAATTCCGGTAAAATTGAAAGATACAAAAAAAAATCATTTCTCAAGTTTCTTGACTTAAATGGGATCTTTAAATTATCCGATTCACCTTTAACTTTCTGACTAGAATAAGTATGAACCAAATTTTATAAGCGATAGCCTTCTAAACACCAAACTACATAATTGTTATATACACTGCGACCCTATTGTGTTCCTCCCTCCCTCCCTCTCATTAAATAAATAAGTAAACTTGAAGAAATATTATTTAATGTACCTGCTCTATTACAGTACTAAAATGTGTGGCAATATTATAGAGACAACATAGTATTGCCATTTATACCATGCCACTAATTGCACACCAATGCGTATACCGTCCTTTTGGAGAAAAACCACCATTTGGTGTATTATCTCTTCAAATTGATGGTGGAAACATTGTTATTAATTTTTTTAAATAATATTGTATTAACCAAATTTTAACTTGACTTGGAAGCACCTAATTTTCATCTCTCTCCTTTGTGTAGACTGGGATTCATAAAATGTCAGAGATTTAGAAAGATCTGTGTTTAAATCCTGACAGCCATTTATCATACCTTTATAACATACTTACTATAGCTCATACCTGGGCGTACCACTGAAATTATCAGAGCTTCAGTTTTCTTATTTGTAATGTAAGAATAATGATAAATATATTCTTATCTATCTCATGAGTTTTGTGGAAGGTTTAACAAAATATACTTTACAAAGTTAATTATTATCATTTTTATCATGCCTATCTTCCCCCCACAACTCAAAATAGTCTTCACAGCTAAAACTTTTCTTACCATAAGTTAACCCTTATACTCTTGATACTGTAGTTCAATGTTTGCTCTTACTGGTTTCACTGTAGTCAGACCCTTTCTTAGCTCACTTTAAAAAGACTACAAATCTGTAAGAGAATGGTATTATAAAGGAAAGTTGGTAAATGTGGTACATCTTGTCTTGGCTTCACTATTGAAAGGGTTGACATTTCTTTCCAATACCTATCTCAAATTTTACTATGTTTATAGTCAGAGGAAAGAACTTTCATCTTGTCAACCCTACACTTTTCTATGATGAAGTTTAAAGTGAATCGGAAAATAAATTGTCCTGGGCAACACTGTCAACCTTATAGAATACAGTTTAGTCTCCATAATTTTCCACTTTGCTCCCACCTACAGCTGCAAATATACTGTACAACTTAGGCCTATATATACATATATATATATATATATATATATATATATATATATATATATATAAACGAAAATGGAAAAACAGTTACATTTGCTCCTATCAACATCTTAGACTTTTGTACAGAATGTAATGATAATCATGTTTTATAAAACCTATCCATTTTTGTGACTTCCTGAAGCTTTTGCTATGTCAGCAACATTCTTTCTATTCATCAGAAAGTATCGAATACTGCCCGGAGGGCATGTGCAGCCTTCCACAAAGCAAAGTAGAAAAACAAATTGGGCAAGCATTAAAAAAAGCAAGCCAAGCAAGTCATATACACAAAGTGGCACATGTCAGACATGAATGGTTAACTGAAATACTTCTGACATGTTTTCCCTGATGTGATCGCTGTTGGAAACAAGCCCATGCAATTTAAGGAAACGTAATTTACTTTTGCAATCTTAACTGTTGATTTTAATAGAGACAATTAAATAAAATATAGGACAGTGACTTGTGCATATTAATGTAGCAATATAGACTATTAAATAAAATATACATATAGGATAGTGCCTTGGGGCATATTAATGTAACCACATTCATTTAAATGGGTAAGAATTTGGTTTTCCTCTTTTCTGCCCCCACATTGGATCATAGTAGAATCATTAAATTTTGAAAGCAGAATTTTTCACTGAGAAACTGGAGGGAGAGTCTGGAGCTTATTAATATTTGGTAGTTTGTTACATATAATCCAAGTAACATTCCAGAAACATGGAGAATTTTCTATTACATGCACAAGCATATGCTATTGAAGCAAACAATTCTACAGTGTGGTAATTCACTTGTCATTTCATATCAATATCAATTCTTTAATAAATGAGCAGTTTTCTCAAGTTGATAAAAACTAGCATGCAAATTCCACAGTGTTTTCCCAAGAAGAAATGTAACTTTGTACAACTAATTCTTTATCTGCCTCCATGAATAATGACTTCAAGTAAATAAGATATTCAAAGTGTTCCAACTACAGAAATAAACTTTACTTTTACACACACGCGCACACACACACACACACACACACACACACAAGATGCATATGTATGAGGTAGCAAAGCGGAGTAGATGGTCCAATAAATTGGAAGAATATCTATCGCCAAATTATGGCCCTAAACTGTGCACCATATCTGAATACTGACATTAGACAGATTACATGTTTGAGGCTCCCCTGGTACAAACTAATTACCCAGTTTTACTACTGGTCTTATAACTGTCCACAGTTTTAATATTATCTTTTCCCAATACATTTATTACAGATCCTAAAAGATTTTGACTTACAGCAGTTATTTCTATTATATAATAATCTGAGCAAGTGGCATTATCTTCGTTTCTCTCTTAAATTGTATACAAACAAAAAGAGCATATGGTGCTCTGATAGTGTACAAACGTATATGTTCATTTGCAGTTTTGCAATCAAAGAGCCCCAAAATTATCTTGTAATTTTGGCTCATGACAGAGAAACTCTTAGCAAAGTGTTTAAGAGTCCAGTGTTGGGGTCAGTCCCATGGCTCAGAGGCTAAGGGAGCCAGATTCCATATAATCAACAGTGGATTATATCTTGGTCTCAGGACAAGTAGATGATGTAATGGTTACATTGCTAGACTCCCACTCAGTCGATCAAGGTTCAAGTCTCAGACGTGGAGGCTTGAAAATCATGTCAGGCGCTTGAGCGTGCGTTTCCAGAATCCTGAGAAGAGAATGGAGGAGAAGGGATTGAGGGAGAAGGGATTGAGGAATTGCCATCCCCCTGGGGTGTGATTTCTCATTTTCTATCTCTGTCTCTCGCCGTGTCTCTGACAAATGCTCATGCAGTACAGCAAAAATATCTCTCAATAAATAAATAAATAGAAACCTGGTCTCAGTGACTAGATAAACACCTTGGGCATGTGTATATCTGTGCTTAAAATCCCAAAGAGAAGGAAAAATGGAAGAAAAGAGATTGTGGCATGATAACCCCACGCTAGTGTGTACTTGCTCTCTCTCTCCCTCTCTTTCTGGCAGTAAGAGAAAAAAATAAACAACAACAAATCAATGTTAAACTATTGAAAAGAAAATAAATTTTCCTGTTGATCCAGGTGGAAGATTTGTGCATGTTCAAAAAGCACAAACACA
Organism: Tupaia belangeri chinensis; assembly: GCF_000334495.1. Classification (NCBI taxonomy): domain Eukaryota; kingdom Metazoa; phylum Chordata; class Mammalia; order Scandentia; family Tupaiidae; genus Tupaia; species Tupaia belangeri. The sequence continues at coordinate 1,840,667 of NW_006207163.1, forward strand.
AGTTGACTCCATGGCCTGTTCATTAAGACAGCTGAGTCCCACATGACTGACCTTGCAGTTCAAGTTCTGGAGCCAGTAGCTTTAGAAACACTCCAAGCATGCATGTGTGCGTGCTCAAAATCCTGAAGGGAGAAATAGAGAAAGGATTATGGCATGACCATTCTTTTTTTTTTTTTTTTCTTTTTTTGAGAGGTTTTTCACTATAGGGCACGTGCGCTCGCCAGACAGAGACAGAGAGACAGAAAGCGAGAAATCACTCCCCAGAGGGGATGGCCATGCCGCAATCCCTTCTCCTCCATTCTCCACTCGGGATCTTGGGCACGCACGCACACGTGCCCGGAGTGGGTTTTAAGCCACTGGGTCCGGGACACAAACCGCAGTCGACTACATGGGGGTCCAGCGACATAGCCATTATGCTAACTGCTGGTTCCCCGTATGACCATTTTTCATTGGGGGTGCTTTTTGTTCTGTCTCTGCCTTTCTCTAGCAAGCTCACAACCCTCTAACAATAACAAAAAACACAAGCATGTATAAACAAGCACACTCAGACCAAGGTAGTAGTTTTTTACTACTTAAAAAAATTTTAACAATAAAATAAAAACATTCCACTAAGTGTTATAAGTTTTTAAAAAGTGTTCTACATTTAAGAAGCTCAGAATCTAAAGGAAATAAGACATATAAGTAACCATATCGAGAAGTGGAAAATGGGTCAGCCAGAGAACCAGCAGTTAGCGCAATGGCTATGTCGCTGGATTCCCACGTAGTTGACCGCAGTTCGCGTCCTGGACCCGGTGGCTTAAAACCCACGCTGGGCGCATGTGTGTGCGTGCCCAAGATCCCGAGAGGAGAATGGAGGAGAAGGGATTGCGGCGTGGCCATCCCCCCTGGGGGGTGATTTCTCGCTTTCTGTTTCTCTGTCTGTCTCTGTCTGGCGAGCGCACGTGCCCTATAGTGAAAAACCTCTCAAAAAAAAAGAAAGAAAGAAAGAAAATGGGTCAGCCAGTGGTACAATGGTTAAGGCAGCTGGATTCCATGTGGCCAGCTATGTGGTTAAAGTCCTAGACCCAGAGGGTTGTAAAACACACTGGGTACATATGCACACATACCCAAAATCCCAAGAAGAGAATAGAAGAGAAAATTATAGTGTGACTGTCCCCCCTGGGAAATGCTTTTGCACTTTCCCTCTCTCTCTTTCTCTCTGCCTTTCTCCACCAAGTGCACAAGCCCTATTACAAACTAAAAAGAATAATAATAATAATAAAAGTAGAAAGTATTAAGGAAATTAAGATAAGCATAAATAAAAGGATAACAGTTCAAAATATTGCAAAAACTTTCAATTGAAATAGAGGTTGGATAAGTCTTTGGTAAGGAAACAACATTTTGGTGACTTAAAAATTAATTTTTACATGAAGGAATGGAATTGGTAATAGAAGACGCAAATTTGGAGAATAGCATTTTTCTTAATCTGATGCGTGGAATGTATCAGGCCTATGGGAAAGTAATTGTGTAAGAAAACATGTCTGCACACAAAATAATTTAGAAATAGTTCTTGAGAAATAACTGTTGCGCCTAATAAGTTTTTTTTTTTTTTTCATTTTGTGTCCATCTGTATATTTCAGTCTTACATTTCTCTCACAGTGATTTCAGTCTTACATTTCTCTAACAGGGATGGGTAATTCCAGAACTAAATGCAGACTTGTTCTCATTTGCGTATGATATGGTGTTACCTGTAATGAATGGCTAATGTCACTCAGGTTCGAGCCCCACAGGAGATTATATAGACCTGTCTTGGAGAACTGCAGCATTTTCCTAGGAGATCGTTCAGGCACATGGAGGATGATGATGTTGGTATCGGGCAATTGCATCTCTCCCTTGAAACTATACAGTCTGCACACAATGTTAGTTTCCATAGCTTGGGTCTGGCCTCAACCAGAAGTTTTGCAAATATGAATCTGGATTTTTGAAAATCTGTCTTTAAAATTTCTTGATGATAGATATTTCAAACTTCTGGAAAAAAGTTGATGACACAGGACCACCGTACTTGTTTTGTAGGATGGAGAATTTCTATAAATTATGTTTTTGCATCTAAAAAACAGGGGGGATTGTCCTATTTGACTCATAATTCTGTATTTAATTGACTTGTAATGGCAGCTCTTCAGACTTTGGACTCCATTCCAAAAAGAATAAATTACTATGCTTGTTTTTTGTTTTGTTCTGTTTTTCTTTCTTTTTTTCTCCCTTTCTCTTTCTTTCTTTCTTTCTTTCTTTCTTTCTTTCTTTCTTTCTTTCTTTCTCTCCTTCTTTCTTTTTCTTTTCTCTCTTTCCTTCTTTCTTTCTTCTTTTTCTTTCTTTCATCTGTCTCCTAAGTAGATCTAATCCTTTACCTGTTTTATCTGTGCAGTCTAGAAAATTGTCAGTCATTCTATGGGTACTCAGTGTGAACTTATAGTAGCTTAAGGCAACCTGTCTGAGGAAGAAATGCAGTCAATTTCTGTGGACTTACGTGTCTACTACCACTCAGAGCTAATATATCCAAAACACAGAGATGGCCAGTCTTATAGAACCACAAGGGGATAAAGTTAGTTGGCCAATAGTCTTTGATTGTGGTTACATTTACGAAGTGTGGGATTGTATACAAGCAGAGCACTAGCGGGAAATACTTAACACCATAAAAATCAGAGAAAAGATGTTTAAGTTGGTAGATAATATCCCCTGAGTGAGTTATGGTTTTGAACCTCTCTGGATGAAGTTGCTAAAGCTTCACATTTCTACCTGCAGTTACCACAGCAATTGTTAAAGCTTCTGTGTTAAGCAATCCAGGTCTCACTATGGTGGCAACTTTGCAATGTGCTTTATACAGTAAGAAGATCTTGGGCAAAATCACTTGACTGATATAAAGTTCAGGATTCTCAAACAGAAGATTCCAGATGTGAACCTTCCACACAACCCAAAGAGAGAAGTTGTTTCACAGTGCATTTTGAGCTGGTCCTCCAGTTGTTCCTGGAATTCTAACCAACTGGCATGGCTATACTGCACACAGCTGGTAGAAAGGCAGAAAAGGGAGACGGTGCTAGAAGTGCACTCAGCCTCTATGACAGGGGCCCCAGTTCTTTATTTCATTTTCTGGAAGAAAAAAGTACTATTATTTAACATGAAACTACTTTCACTGACAAAAAGAACAAGCTTTTTTTTTTTTTTTTTGGTAATGTTTAAGTGGAAAGTAATAACAGAAAACAATAAAGAAATTTTTTAAAGAGTTTTTTAAAATTTAACTTATTTAAATTTGACTGGAGACAGACAGAGAGAGAGAGAGAGAGAGAAAGAGAGAGAGAGTGAGAGAGCGAGAGCAAGCAAGCCATCTTGTCCAGGACTTGAACCATGGTTGATCATGTGGGCGTCCAAAGCCCTTAAACATCATGTCACCTTCTCACCCCCAAGAAATTTTAATTCAAAATAATTGTTGAGTCCCTCTGCCTCTCTTACTTACTTTAAAGCTTCAAAATAATTGTTCAGTCCCTCTGCCTCTCTTACTTACTTTAAAGCTTCAAAATAATTGTTGAGTCCCTCTGCCTCTCTTACTTACTTTAAAGCTCCGGGGCTCTCCTCAGAGTGTCATTTCCTTGAAAAATAAGGAATACAAATAAATGTGTGGTTAATTTCAGAATTTGAAAAATAAGAATTTTTGAAGAGTCGTTAGAATTCTTCTTCAGAATCCTACAAACAGTAGGACTAAAACAGACTAATTTGCATATTCTGTATAATTTTAACTGCACAAAGCTTGAGGACCCTTGGCAGAGAAAGTTCCGGCTCGAAAGGACCTCCCCCTTGAGCTTGCTGGGCTCCTTCCCCAACGCGCCAGGTTACCCTGTGGGCTTACTACTTGGCTAACAGAGATCATTTGCAAGCAGATTTCTTGGTCTTAGCCTGGTGGCACACCACAGCCCGATTGTTACGTTTCCTCTCCTACTGGCCCCGGGCTGAAAGTCCCTAGGCTGAGAAATACATCCTGAGACTTCTAGACAGCCGAACTTCCAACTTCCGGTTTATGAATAGACTATCCAACACCAGCTTCTTGCTTCTGGTTTAAGAGCTAATACTTAAGAAACAAAATGATAAAGGATGAACAGGTAGGAAAAACGATTAATGGTCTGTTGTTAAAGTGAAAGAATTGTTAACCTGAATTTAGATTATGATCATGAGAATTGGATGGGAGACACTGAGCAGTGAGAAATTGCCAGTTCAAGACAGGGTTTGCCATACCTGTGGAATAGCGGGAGGCAGTTCCATATCTTGGGAGATAAACTGATTAGGAAATTAAAGTGCTAGCCTACCAAAAATAAAAATCTGGAAGGAGAATCAGACAGGAAGAGAAAAATCATCCCAGAGTTTTAGATGTGCTTGATTGGTCAGTAGGGAATCATACAATTATTATTCAAAAAGTTGGGGTTAGGATTCAGTAAGGAGTCCTAGCTAGAGGTCTAAATTTAGGATTTTGTTCAGAAAAATGGTTATAGGAGGAGTCACAATGTAATGCCAAAAGACTGTAAATAAGAAAAAGAAAAGGTGGAATAGAAGGAGAAAAAAGAAGTTTAAGAAGGTCATTTATCTTCTTAAGTGACTGTAAAGTTCATAGATAAAATTCAGGTAGAACCATGCTTAAACTATCTCCCTAATATACCTGTTTCATCATCAGTTCTGTTTATATATGCAAATTTTAAAATAATTATTTGGTACTGTATCACATCAAAATTATTTTCAATATTTGTATCTTTGAAGCATGGTCATAGCATTTTCATATATGTGACAATTCACCACCTGAGTTTTTAGAAGAGAATGTGTTTCTGCCCTGAAACAAAAAGTGATAAAGTCATATCAAATAAGATTTGTCAACTTTGCATATATTTGAGGCAAGGGGATATGGCTAAAATATATCCATATTTCCATAACTGTATTCTACAATCAACAGTGCTGTATCATAAACTTGTAGTAAAGCTATTTTTGCAAACACTTGCAATAAAATTGCTAAACAAAACATGTTTAGTCTGTGAAAGAGAAAAGGGAATTGCGACATATGTTGTTAGCAAATGGATCTCTGCTGACATTTAGGGTATGTAAAGATATGTCTTTCTAAGAAAATAATTGACTCACACTACAATAATAAGAGTTACTACCTTTTTAATGAACCTAATATGTAACAATCTACCCATGACCTTTAAAATAGCATATTTGCCCTTTATGATATTATTCTAAGACTAAGGAGAAAAAAATGAATAGTAAAGATACTGTCTTAACATGAAACAAAAATACTGTTCAAGTAGTTTGTCATCATTTTTATGACTGATATGTTCAGGCAGTAGCATGCTACATGGAAGTTTATATTTTCAGGATATTATAATCCGATTGCAAATTAGATAATAAAATTTTACTTTCTTTTAACACAGATTGTAGAGGATGATGGGCTTGTGTCTGCCATGTTCAATATAGTATTTTTCTCTGGATTATAGGCCCTCCTTCTACACTGAGGCCCTGAATGACTGATGTATGTATAGTGTCTGTGGTTTTAAAATCTAAAGGTAGATAGCATCACTGGCTACTTATTAGAACTAGCCTGTGATCTAGGAGTTGCCTTGTGTTTTAATATCTCTAATTTTCTCCATTCCATTTACATCATGCTATTCTAAAGCATGAGCATCTCCCTTGTGGAATATGGTTCTCTCCTTTGCTGGATTATTTTGATTACTTTGCTGTATGCCTTAACAAGAATTTTTTTTTAATTTGTATGTATAGTATATACTTTGTTGACCAAATGCACAAAAATTTTGAAATGCTTGGAGATAATTTTGGATTGTTCACTTCTGTTTTGTTCCTTTTTAAAAAAATAATTTTAAATTGTTGAGCAAACCAGTGGTGTAGTGGTGAAGTGGCTGGATCCCACATAGCTGACTGTGTGGTTCAAGTCCTAGACCCAGCAAATTGAAAAACTTACTCTGTGTGTGTGTGTTTGTATAGCCAAAATACTTAAAGGAGGGAAAAATGAAGAAGGGATTTCAGCATGACCATTCTCCATAGTGAATACTTTCTCTCTCTCTCTCTTGCTCTCTCTCTGATGAGCATATGTGACCTCTGGCAATATCTAAAAACAAAACGTAATTTAATCTGTCAAAATCTGAAAGAATATTAATATCTCACATTGTGATTATGGGTCATAAACTTGTGCTTATTTTCTAAGAGTTTTTGATTTATGCATTTTGCTGCTGCGAATTTTGGTAATTTTTGACCTCTTGACCATTCTTGAGCCATGAATGTTAAAGTCTTCTGTCATTTGGAATTTTGGCTTCTTGCACCTTCTGTGTTTTTGTTTTAAATAGCTGTTCATTATCTTACTTTTTCATATTATGTAGAAAATTGTGGCATTCAGCATGAAAAGTGGCCTTAATTGGGTAGTTTTATGGCCCATATTCACCTATGTTTTATATCAGTATTGCAAATCATGGCTTTGTATTGTATTTGCTTAGCATACTTTGTTTATCCTTTGACGTTAGTCTTTATGAATCACTTTATTTTATATATGTTTATTTATACTATTTGGAATGTGAGTTATACCCATGTATACTTATTGATATTACTGGTATGTTAGGCTGCAACTCTGTAACCTATGGGATATTTACTTTATGCATTAGAGAATATTTATTTCTGCAGTTTTGCAGATTTTTTAAAAATTTATTTTGTACTAAACAACTTTGGTACTTTCATTTGAGTAGTTTCCTTTTACTGATATCGTCAGTAATGCAATTAGTCTCAATTTCTTACTTTTGTCTTTGATGTTTGTTCTGTCTGTTCTATTCATAGCTATTACCTAAATAGTGTTGATGCAGTTGAACTTATTCTACTGCTGCCTTTCTATCTCCTCTCATTTTCAGTTAGCTATGTTTTTCATTGCCAAAACATAACAGTTGGGACCAGCAGTTAGTGTAATGACTATGTCGCTGGACTGCCATGTAGTCGACCACAGTTCGCGTCCCGGATCTTGTGGCTTAAACCTCACGCCAGGCGCGTGTGCGTGCATGCCCAAGATCCCAAGAGGATAATGGAGGAGAAGGGATTGTGGTGTGGCCATCCCCCCTGGGGGGTGATTTCTCACTTTCTGTCTCTCTGTCTCTCTCTGTCTGTCTGGCTAGTGAACGTGCCCTATAGTAAAAACCTCTCCAAAAAAATAAATAAATAACAGTTATATAATATTCTTATATCATCATTTTCCATACTCCTCTTTAAAAGTTAGCTCTAAATTAAATATATAAAGCAACCAAAAGTGATCTTTTGCTAAAGTTTTCTCATTAACTTCTGAGTAACTTGGTCAAGGATGATTAACTTCATATATAAACTTAAAAGGTAAAAAAAAAAAAAATTAAAAGCCTCAAGTCACACAAGTTATTTATCTTTTTACATTTACTAAGTCATTAATAATGAAAAGAAAATAAGATGGGATTAGACGTCCCAGCAATATCAAAGTGTCAAGATAATAACAGAGCAATATTTTTCAAGAAAAGGAAAGAAAATGTGGGCAAAGATTCTTATTACTAGTAAGATGTTTCCGATCATGATGGGAAAAAAAAAGAGATCAAATTTACCTTTCTCCTTAAACAACTGGAAAACTAGATTAAATATAGAAACAACAGTGTTCAGACACTGAAAAGCAGGCAGAACAGGACAATGGTTTATACACAAGGGAAACAGATGAGGGGATTGATATAGCCAGCTGCCTAGTTTCTAGGTTTCCATGCAAAAAGAGTGAACCCAAAGACACAAGTGGCCTCTGAGTAAAGACATCGTTGGAAATTTTGAGATTCTACGGTAGCTACAATCCTCAGGCAGAGTATCAAAGAGAGAAACACAATTGTAGAGAAAAAGAGAGAGTGAGATCTACAAAGAGATAAATTCATGTCTTCAGCTAGACATTTATCATGTGAATAACCTACTCAAGAGTAGTGAAGATTTACTAAAAAGGAAGAGGTAAAACAGTATCTGAAATGCAAACAAAGCCAGGAATAATTTATGTTTTCATCCACAGAATGAATGTAATTATGTTATCAGATGTAGTAGATAGCAGAGTATTATTGCTTTTTTTTTTTAAAGAGATTTTTTGCTATAGGGTGTGTTCACTCACCAGAGAAACAGAGCAGAAAGCAAGAAATCACCCCCCCCCAGAGGTGGGTGGGGGACAGAGACGACCATGCTATCATCCCTTCTCTTCCATTCTTCTCTCAGGATTTTGGGCATGCACACACAAGTGTCCAGCATGAATTTCAAGCTGCCAGGTCTGGGACTCGAATCACAGTCAAGTACATGGGAACCCAGATACAGAAACATAGACCGTCTGCTGGTCCCAGAGTATCAGTGCTTTGATAGTGAGGTAAAATTAGCCCTGGACTTTAGGTTTCTCCAAAACTAGTGTTCCAATAATAATAACAATAATTTTTTAAAAAGCTGACGAAGATGTTAGGGAAGCAAAGGTGTTAATACGTGACTGTACAATGCTGAAACTCTATGGGATGTCCAGAGTTCGAATCCTAGGTGGAATTGAACATACTGGGCATTCCAAATTATGGCTAGACACTGTCAAGGTTTTCTGTTTCACTCTCTTGAAATAAATAGATACACTTTAAAAAAAAATTACAGGTCACTATCCCTAAAGCATATAAATATAGAAATAAAACATTAGCAAACCAAATCCAATAATATAGAAAAATAATCATGTAGCTACTTAATACATACTTCTACTTGGTTTAAATTTCAAGATCAGTCAGTATAAACCATCACATGAGAATAATAAAATTGAAAAAATCTCTATCATCTTAATAGATGAAGAAAGAGTATTTGACAAAATCTGACATTCGTTTCTGATGGAAACTCTTATCATTCCAGAAATAGAAGGAAACATCCTCAGTGTAACATGCTACCTCAGTGAGAAACAGCTTTTCTCCTTCCTTGATGCTGAAATTGTGAATGCTTTCTCTTTAACATCAGAAAAAATTCATAGAAGTTTGTTTTCATCACTTCTTTTTTGTTTGTCTTGTTTTGTTTTTAAGTCTATTTGTTTCTTTCTTCAGAGAGAGAGAGAGTCACGCCCTTCACACCATAATCCACATTAAGTCTCACCTAGTCTGGCTCACAGACATGCACATGGGTAAGCACCCAGCATGCTCAGGGAATGTCAAGAGGCAAATCCAGGCTTTTCCCATGTGAGTCAGTTACATTACTACTGCAGCATCACTAGCCCCAGCTTTCATTACTTCTATTTAATCATTTATTGGTGCTCCTTGACAGTGCAACAAGGCAGCGACAACAAACGTTCAATACTTAGGAACTAGGAAAGAAGTATTATAACTGTATTTGGTTTTAGATGCCATAATTGTTAAATTTATCAAGGTTACAGAATTCAGCATGTCGATATTTTAAAAATCAATTGTATTTCTATATACTGGCAGTAATACATGAAGTTTACAAAAAGCATCTGTAATAATAGCAAAAATATTAAAATGTTAGGAATAAATTTTGTAAGAAAGGGAAGGCATCAACATGTCTGTAAAATAAATATTTATATATTATGCAGAGATATTAAAGATGATCTGAATAAAGAAAGTAAATAACATGTTCATGAAAATTTATTTGTGGAGTCAAATTATATATTTGCACTTCTAGCAAATCCCCAAATTCTAAATAGCTTTTTCAAAAAGAGAAATCAGCAACTTAATTTTAATTTATTTGCAGAACCAACAAATTTTTAGTAAAATATCTAACTCACCTTCTTGTCAATATAATTGATTATAACATTGCCATAGAAATACAAAGTATCTAAATGCCAAGAAAATAAAAAAGATGAGCAAAGTTAGAGAACATATATTATTTTAAGATTTACAACAGAGAACAATCCAGACAATGTGGTGTTGATATAGGAATAGATAATGGATAATTATACCAGGGAGAGAGTTTTAGATGTATAACCACATATACATATACAACAAATTTATTTTCACCAAAATACCATATATAGACATTCTACAAGTGCTATATGCTACAAGTGCCTGAGTGGAGAGAGCAACAGAAAGAAAAACAAACAAACAAAAGCAACCTCATCCTTTTCCTCACACCACAAACATAAATTAATTTGAGATGATCCATTGTCCTAAAACTATAAAGCCACTAAAAGACAATGTAGCAGAATATTTTTAATAGCTTTAATTAGACACTGGTTTAAGACACAGAAAAGCACTTCCATAAATAATTAATAAACTAGAATGTGTCAGCATTGAATACTACTCATAAAAACCCACTGTTCTCCTTTAATAAATCCTCAGTCTGTTGAAGTCAGTTAATTTTCTTTGATATTTCTTTGTTTTATTATGTTTTTTAAAGTGATACTATTTTAAAGTTTATTTTTAATAATATTTGCACTTTTAGAATTTCACTAGGTAACAAATAAAATATTCGTCTTTAAGTGGTATAATATAAGCCTGTTAGATCGTTTGATATATCTAAAATACACTATCAGATCTTAGTGAACATTTCAATATCTTGAAACGTTTAATTATTTTATCTCTCAGGGATCATTTCATCATTACAGATAAATTATTTCTCAGTTGTGCTAAAAGTAAATTCAAATAATTAGAAATAGAGGAGTGATAGATTCACCTGCCTAGATGATGAAATATTGAAATAGAGCACCATTAAGACACTATCCTTCAGTCTAGACATTGTGCAGCTCAAAGTATTGCATTATCAAGTAGGTAAAGAAGAATGCTAAAGACATTATCTCCATATGTTTTTATACTTTATACTTTTTAATTGACATAATAGTTGGACATATTTATGGGATACAGTGTGAATTTTCAATATATGCAGCAATGTGAAAAGCTACCAGTGTGCATCAAGTCAGAGCAATAAATATATCCATAATCTAACATTTATGCCATGTTGTGTAGTGAATCTTTGCGATTCTTTCTGTTAGCTGATTTGTGTTAAGGGGTTTTCCAAAAGTTCTTGGAAAAAGCACATTATTAAAAATTTCATGGATTTCAAAATTTTTTCTGTACCAAAATAAGTTTGTACTTTAATTCTATTTTCCTCTGAACTTTTCGGAGTCCTCTCACACACTTACTTGTTGACACCTATAGTTGTACTCTTTCACCTTTCATCAAAAACAGTTGCAAATTCAAAATTTTTATTTTCCGAGAAAATGACAGAGATAAAATATAAGCAGAGGGGAAAACTTCATAATTATTAAATGAATCAGATAATGACTGATGTTAACGAAAAATATTTCATGACACTTGAAGATAACAAGGTAGACTTTATTCAAGGCACTTCAATGGAATGATTGCGATGGAGTTTTCCAATAGGAGAGAATGAGCACAAGTTTGAATATGGCAGAACAAAGTGAGAGTTTATAGCCAAGAAATAGGATGTAGGTCAGTGGATAGAAAATCACCAATAGGCAGGCTAAGTCTTTGCTAAACCAACCTAAAGGGATTCTTGCTGAAGGCAAACAAGGGTAATCTGATGTCACCTGGAGAATAGTGGTGGATGAGAAACTTTATCAGGTATTGAGAGTGATCAGATATCAAGGGTGGGAGGTTCTAGCTAAACTGATTTGATGAGACATTTGCTGAAAGGTAGATCTTGAAAGGCTTGCCCAGAACTGGGGTCTAGAAGTTAAATCAGAGGAGCCTGATTAAAGGTTGCTGAAAGAGGAAGTCTTTTTTAGTTCCTGTTCTTTTTGTCTACTTTGAATTTTGTAATCTATTTCTTATTGGGTAGGCTTTGATCATAAAGGACCTGTTAGCTGTCTGTTGGAACTTGGTTATAGAGGATATTTTCTGAATGAAGCAAGAAATTAGGTTTAATGAGGGAAATTTCTGTGACAATAAAAGAAATATAATAATTAATATTAGAAACTCAATTATTGGGACCAGCAGATGGCAAATGGTTATACTGTTACTCCCATGTTGATGACTTCAGTTTGAATCCCAGACCTGGTGACTTAAAACTCATACCTGGCACGTGTGTGTGTGTGTGCACAGAACCCTGAAAGGAGAATGGAGAAGAAGGGATTGCAGTGTGGCCATCCTCCCTGGGGAGTTATTTCTCACTTTCTACACTTTCTGCCTCTCTGTCACTCTACATCTCTCTGGCAAGTGCACATGCCCTTTAGCAGAAATCTCTCTTTAAAAAAAAAACAGAAAAGAAAAGAAAAAAGAAACTTATTTTCTTATTCCATAGGCCAGCCACCAAAATGATTTCTGACTTGAGCTAATTTTTTTTGTTTATTTTGTTTTGTTTTTGCTATATGACACATGTGCTTGTCAGAGAGAGACCAATAAAGAAAGAAAGAAATCACCCCTCCTCCCCCCAGGGAGGTGGCCATGGCACAATCCCTTTCCTTCGTCGTCCTCTCAGGATTTTGGGTACACATGCACACATGCCCAGTGTGATTTTCAAGCTGCCAGGTCCAGGACTCAACACTATGGCCCATCAAGTAGGATCCAGCACCTTAACCTCCATGCCATCTGCTGGCCCAGAACTCAAACTATCTTTAAATAGTAGAGTAGGGAGAGCAATAGCAATCTGATTCATTTCTTGGTTTGTGGTTTCCACATTTTGGAGATGATAGTTTTCCATGAGCTTTCCTGGTTGCCCACACCACAGCAGACACAACGGTTCCATGTACATCATCTGTGATGATGATTTCTGTGAATTTCATATCAAATTGTCCAACTTCACCATGTAGGGTTTTGAGAAAAGGAAAATGACTAGGTCAATAGGGTATGAAAAATTTGGAGGTGTTAGTTTGGAAAGTTGTAGTGAGATACTGGAGAGAGCTAACATAATTGAGAACTCATAGGTACACAATAGTTTAAATATATAATTGCTCTATCTAGTCACCCCTTTTGACCAAAGATCAAAGTTCATTCTTTTATATAAGTAAGTGTTTTTCATTAGATTTTTGAAGCAAGAATCATAATTTAACATATAGGTCTTTTTTAAACTTGCTTTACTAGAACTATTTATTTTTTGACGTGGTCTTCTATGTCATGATTTTCCTTTTTTGCTTCCTGAGTAGCTGATACAGGACGCATGTGCCACACCACCCGGCTTTTAAGGTGGTACAGGAGTTAAAACTGGCTCTCCCATGTGATTCAGCCTGCCAAGTGGAAGCATCTTCTAGTGCATGGTATGGCCTGCTGAAACTTTTTATAAATAATCCCACATCAGAATTTAAAAAATAATCTTTAGTAGAGAAAGACAAGTCAAGAACTCACAATCAGACTTTACTTGAGACATCTATATAGATTTGTGTAAATTAGTGTATTCTCGAAAATCCCCGTACTATCCAGATTCTCTGAGCCTACCAGGAAGTGATCTTCCTTACTCATCTACAAGGCTAGAAACCTTGTAAGACTATTATTAGGACAGTTTTCCCAAAAGCACTTTGAAATCATTAGCTACAGAAAGTTGACCTTAGTTCCTTAAATCAAATTCTGAGCACATTGTTATCACTTATGACATTGCAATTAAAGCATTAGAAATATAATCAACATTTCCATAGACTCTTACTGAATTTATGAAAATAATTATATTGCCATAAAAATACATAATTTCCAAATTCTTGAGGGATCAGGCAGAGAGAAAAATGTTTCATTTCTGTTTATAAAAGCATAATCTGATCATTTTACTTAGTATAGATCAATTAAGGGAAAAGGAAAGAGATTCTTTTATTTGGAAATTAGAACACTAAAGAACTAGCAAAGTTTCAAACAAAACTATAATTATCCCTTGTCAGCTCATTCAATCCCATGTAAATACATTTTGTTCTACTTGCTATTGTGTTAGCATTTCATGAACTTAACAGTTTCTCCTCTAGAGTTTCGAAAATCTTTACTCAAATCAGTGGCATTGTCTCAAAGTTAATTAGTTAATGCTATCATGAAAAATTCTGGCCTGCAGTGTTCAGATATGTTCAGAGAAGAAACAGAGTAAAACAGTAGCAATCTGTGAATGACAAAAGGCTTAAAGAGGTCATGGTTGTATTTCTGATGAGATTTCATTATGATATGTCACAATTTACATGAGAATTTGATATTTCTTTAACATAAAACATTTTTCGATAAAATTAAAACTAATTACATTGTACCACGATATATTATTAATGGTAAGGACATTGATAAATTTCTAGAAATTTCATACAACTTTTCAAATACTTACATTATCATACTTACCCATACAGATATAATCCAAGGTAGGTTAATGCATCCCATCTTATATGACAGTGTCTTTTCATGTAATACAACATATCAATGAAGTAAACCAAATTATTTTTAACATTTGTCTTTACAAGGTGAAGAGACAGCTCCTTAGGGATTTTCCAGAGGCTCTCTGGTAAGTCCGAAAATCAGTTTGAAAACAAGATTTTACTTAGGATGTGATTTTGTGAAAGCAATATGGTGAAAAATGTAAAGCAGTTTAGCACTTTACTTTTAAATGTGAGAACTCTTTGTTCTTTTAGATAATCAAGGTCATGATAAAGGTTAAGATAAAGAACAGGGAATTATTATGATAGGATGAAAATTCGGTTTCCTAGGAAGATTACTTAAAAAGTAAAGAAAAACATTTTACAGTCATGAAAGAGCAGAACTATCATTCAGGAAAACTTAGTAATTTTAACCAAAAACCAAACCAAAACAAAACAAATTCCAATTTTTCCTGAGTATAGTATTAGGTTCATTTTTTAAAAACCTTATAAATAGGGTTAGCAGAAGGACATGGTGCTCAAGTGAAGCTGGCTCCAAGTGGAAGATTTCTTTCAGTTTTCCTGTCCATCTGCACATGCTGAGAGTACACACTCTTGATCCTGGCTAACTAGGAAGGCTTCTGTGATTTGTCTCTCCTCAAAATATATCATAAAGTGATATGCAATTCAATGTAATATAAACAAGATTATGATGATAATAAATGAGTTTTAAAAAAAAATCCATGTCTTGAGATTTGGCTATAAAGGTATTAAAAGAAACATAATAACGGGCAGAGATTGAAAGAGTTTGGAGGAAGAGTTTAGAAGCCTGAATTATGCTTGAGACTCAGAAGAACAGCTTAGAAATTAGCTGGATCTTTTTCAACAATTAGTTAAATGCTCATAACCAGAACACTTATAGAAATATTGATGATAAAGGCCATTCAGAAAAGGTGTCAGATGGAAATGAAGAACTTGGGAAACTGAGATAAAGGCCATTCTTGCTGTGAAGTTGGAAAGAATTTGACTATAGAGTATCTGTGCCTTAAAGCTTTGTGGAATGCTGAATCTAAAAGTGATGAAGGTATGTCAAATAAATTTCAAAGCAAGACACAAGGAAGAACCATAAAAGAGCTTTCAGAAGTGTGCAGTAAATTAAAAGGGAAAACCTATGACTTAAGTATAAAACATGCAATGAAAAGAGATGCAGAATGGAAAACACTGAAAAATTTGAAGGCTGGCCATGTGGTAAGAAAAGGAGCCAGGTTCCATATGGCTGACCACAGTTTAAAATCCTGGTCCCAGAAGCTTGAAAAATACATCAGGCATGTGTGCATGCATCCCCCAAATCCCAACAGCATAGAGAATGGAGGAGAAGGAAGAATTGTACCATGACTATACCCCACTGAAAGATGTTGTCTCCTGGGGCTGGCAGGTGGCGTGGTGGTAAAAGTGCTGGACTCCCACATGGCTGACCACAATTCAAGTCCTGGATCTGGTGACTTCCTTCCTCACCTTCCCTCTATCTCTTTCTCTGTCTCTCTCTGATCAAACTGAAAAATAATAATAATAATAGATAAAGTTAAATAAAATAATAGTTTAAAAAATAAAATAAAATAAAATAAAAAGATGTTGTCTGCCTCTCTCTACCACTCCTTGTCTCAATCTCTCTGTCTCTCTCCGAAGAATACATGTGCCCTCTGGCAATTAAAACAAACAAACAAACAAAAAAATGAATGAGCATTTCTAGCATGAAAAACTAAAGGAGTACTACAACACTCACTTACTAAAATGATTAATTAGTAGGGCTCAAAGCAAACCAAGTGACGATCACCTGGATGATAGGAGAAAATCTCCAAGGGCATTTTGGGTATCTTCAAGTATGCCGTCCCTGTCACATTTCCAGAAGCCTAGAATAACAAACGATTTCAGAGGACTGGTCTAGGATGGGTTCCTTGAAGTGAACTGCCTTGGTACTCTATTCCCTGCATCCTAGTAAAGCATTCTACAGCACAAGGTGGAACTCAACCTGCTGTTAAGGTTGTTGCTCCACCTTCTGTTCCAAATTTGCAAGTGGCAGATGCAGGTGGCATGTATGTGAAGGTAGTTGTTCAGCCTCACAGAATTCAAGAGTCATGAAGACATGGAGGTCTCTACCCAGATTTCATAGAGTATCTCAGACAGCCTGGGATCCTAGGCAGAAACTTGTCACAGTGGCAGAGTCCCTGCAGAGATACTCCACAGGGACAAAGACAAATGGCAATGTGGGGTCAGAACTATCACAGAGTTTTCACCAGGTCAAAGCCTAGTGGAGCCACCAGGATAATCATCCCTGGGATACCAGAATTGTGGAATGATCAAGGTATAGTGCCAGCCTGAAAGAAGTTAGGAATGAGACAACTGCAGAGAGTTGTAGCATGAAACAAGTCTAGTAAGGCTAGGAGAGCAAGCATGTCCAGTGCTGTGGGAGCCCAACCCCTGCATCAGACTGTCCAAACGGCAGGACATAATCTGATATATTACTCTGATGATCAAGATTGAATGTCTGCGCTCTTGGCTTTAGATCTTGCTTGGAACCTCCTTTGAGGACTGTTACTTTTTTGTACTTGTACAGTGGACATTTCTACAATGTGTCTGTTTTGACTTTGCATTTTGAGTATGTAATTGGTTTTGATTTTAAAATTTCATAGTTGGAAGGAATTTTTTTGAGTCTGATCAGATTCTGGAATTTGGACTTTCAAGTTGTTGCTAGACTATCTAAAGGTTTTGGGACTATTGGAATGATTTTGTATGAAAAAGTACATGAATTATGGGTCTACGGGCAGAATGCTATGGTATGTGTCCCCAACAAATTGGTATGTTGAGATACAAATATGTTAAGGAGAAACTTAAAACTTTCATAATATAGAAAGTTGTAGCCGGGGTCAGTAGATGGTATAGTAGTTACATTGGTAGACTTCCACATGGCCTACCACAGTTTGAGTCCCAGACCTGGCAGCTTCAAAATCACACCAGGCATGTGTGCATGTGTGCCCAAGGATCAGGAGGAGAATGGAGGACAAGTGATTGTGACATGGCCATACCCTCTGGTGGGTGATTTCTTACTTTCTCACTCACTGTCTCTGTGTGTCTCTCCGGCAAGTGCATGAGTCCTAAGACAAAATCTCATGTAAAAAAAAGAAAGGTGGAGCCCTAAGGTAGGGCACCTCTAATTACTGGAGACTTTATAAGTAGAGAGAATTAGACAAAGAGACAGATGAAAAATGAACATACATAGATACCTGCTCCTGTTTTCTCACAATGACAACCTTCCTGCGTGGACTTAGGACCCCACCAACAGAAAAGCCTTAGATGTGGCTTCTGGATTTTGAACCATCAAGCAATGATGTAAATAAATCCCTATTTCTTAAATTGCCCAGTGTCTAGTGTTTTCTGTTATTATCAATGGAATGGACTAAATGGGGGCTTATGACCCTGTTGAGGGTGCTTGTCTCTCTCTCTATATATTTTATATTGCTATCAATCTCACTCTTGCTGTCTGTCTCACTCTCATAAAAGAAATGAAAGTACATAAAGAAAAAAAATATTTGGCTAACACAAGCACTTATTCATCACCAACACAGTTGGAATAGAATTCTTTAAAGGGATTTTATAAAGAAATTAGTAATATCATTTAGAGATAGAATATAGCACATACACACACATATATACACATATAACATATACAAACATACATGCAGACATATGTAAATACAATTTTTATAGTTTTCATTCTAAAACTTTAACCATGAATTGGAGAATGGAGTAATGTCCTCTCCTTTTTGCTCTACTTTATATTTTAAACAAATTGTATTTTTGACAAGTAATACAGTTAAAAGTTTACATCCCCTGTATAAGAGTTAGAGCTTCTTATCAACACTCCTGGAAGAGATCTCCAGGATTTCTTTTTTTTGGCCTGGAAATGTAATCTTATGGGGTCTGTGATTAAACTTTATGCAAGAGACTGAGGAAACATCAAGTTCCTGTCTGGATGTTTCCAAAGCCTAGCCTCCTCTGGATAAAATGTCCAGTCTATTTTCAATTAGCTTTTGCTTTTCTCTTTTCAACCTCAAGCTGTTTTTCTTTGGGATTCCTGAGACCCTTAAAATTCCTTATGGGATTAGGAGCTCCTAAAGTGTAAGTGATTGAGGGGCTGCAATCTAGCAAGATCTAGCAGGAGAGGGGGATAAAGAAGTGAGAGCACTGAAGTGGCACATTGCATGATTCAAGGAAGCTGAAGGGAAGATTGAAGGTGGTAAGAAAAAGAAGCAGGAGGAGAAGCAATAGGAAGGGAGAGTTCTCAGAAAATCCAGTTTGGGGAAATCTTTGGTTTCTCAAGGAGACTACTGAAATTCCAAATAATCCTCTGCAAAGTAATGACCGAAAAAGGAGTGGACAGAGCTAGCAGGCATAGCAGAGATTCAAGAAGAGGGTTTTAATTAACTGAGAAATTACTCCAGGAGAAACAGATCAAATAGAACAGAGAGGCCTCACAAAGAGCCAGGAAAAGTTTTCCAGTTCAGGGAATTATAGAACAAATTTCCACTTGAAAGAGAGTCAGGAAGAAAGACTCCCATGCCAGCAGGTCCTTTCTAATAGAGGAGTCTAGAACTCTAGCCCAACTTCTTAACTTCTTAGAAATAGCTACCTACCTGTGACTCTAAACTAACTCTTTCTTTCTTTCAATCCCCTCCACCCCCCGCCATAGAAAGCATATGCTCAACAGAGGGGAGAGAAACAGAGGAGAAGTGAGAAATCACCCCCTCCCCCACGGGGGATGACCACACTGCAATCCCTTCTCCTCTATTCTCTCAGGATTTTGGACATGCAAGCACACAAACCGAACCTGATTTTTTCTTTTCTTTTTCTTTAACTTTTTTTTTTTTAATTGGAGAGAGATTTTTGCTATAGGGTGTGTGTGCTCCCCGGAGAGACAGAAAGGAAGAAATCACCCCTCCCCAGAGAAGATGGCCATGGCATAATCCCTTCTCCTCCATTGTCCTCTAGGGATTATGGGCACACACACACACACATATGCCCAGAGAGTGAGTTTCAAGCCACTGGGTCCAGGACTCGAACCGTGGTTGACTACATGGGAGTCTAGCAATGTAATCAATACACATCTGCTGGTCCCTCCCCAGCCTGCTTTTCAAGCCACTGGGTCCAGGACTTGAGCCATAGTCAAATGTGGGAATTCAGCTACCTTAACCACCATGCCACCTTCTGGTCCCTAAACTAACTTTGTAAAACAGAAAAACACAAAACTCTAACCCAATCTTATAAGGCAGCTTGTATATTACCCTAATAATCTTAAGAATAAAAATCTATCCTTACTGTGTGTGCTTCAACAGACTGTCATGTGAAACACCAGCTCAGGAGTTGACATCACCAATAGACCCCCATCAATCAGCCAGAAGTGAAGATAAAGTCTTCAAAGGTGCGCATTTGACATCTTCAGTGAGAGTTCTGTATGTTCAATGATAAATCGTGTCTCCTTCATAGCAACAAATCTATTGAAGAAAAAGTTATCCAGGACAATGATAAAGATAGCAAGGTTGGGGACTAGCTGGTGGCATGGTGGCTAAGGCACTGGACTCCCACCTGGTCAGATGCAGATTGAGTCCCAAACCTTGAAAATTTTGGCTTGAAAATTATGCCAGGCCTACATGAGTGCATGCCCAGAACCCTGACGGGAGAATGGAGGACAAAGGATTGTAGGGTGGTCATTCTCCCTGAGAGTGTTTTCATACTTTCACTTTCTCTGTCTCTCTCTTTGGTAAGCTCACATACCTATGGCAAAAATATTAAAATAAAATAAAATAAATTTAAAAAGATAGCGAAGTTGGCTTTACTGAATGGACTTCAAGGAACTACTGCAATTGGGCTTTGCAAAAGGGAAGAGAGATTGGGCTCAACTCCAAAAATAACAAGAAAAAGTAGAAATTTATAATCAAGGAACAGGGTATGAGTTATTGAGTTAAAAAATCACTAAGAGGTTCTTTCTTTTTCCCCTTGATTCCTCCCTCCCACCCTCCTTCATTTTCCACCCTCCTCCCACACTTTCTAGTATCCACAGTTGCTCTCCATGCCTTTATACTTTTCAAACTTTCAATTTCTGCCATAGAGTGCAAACATTGAATATATGTTGAATAGGGGCATACAATGCCTCTCTTTCATAGTTTGGCTTGCTTTGCTTAGCAGGAAATCTTTCATATTTGTTTACTTTCTATCAAATGCCAGGATCTCATTGCTTTTGTTTTTGTTTTATGACTGAATAGTGTTCTGTTGTATATATGGGCCACTTTTCAATCCATTCATCTGTTTGTGGACATTTGGGTTATTCTCATGTCTTAGCAATTGTGAATAATGCTGCAATAAACATGGATGTGCAAGTGTTTTTCTGACTGAGTGCATTCCAGTTTACCCAATAGGAATTGCTGAATCATCTGGGTAATTCTATTTGTAGGTCTTTGAGGAATCTCTATATTGTTCTCCACACTGGCTATCCTAATTTACATTCCCACCAACAGTGTAGGAGAGTTCCCTTTTCTCCACAGCCTCGCCAGCACTTATCATTCTTTTTTTTTTTTAATCTTAGCCATTCTTACGAGGGTTTGGTGGTATTTCATTGTAGTTTTAATTTGCATCTATCCTATGATAAATGATTTTGAGCATTTTTTAATAACTTTTTTGGCTGTTTGAATGTCTTCCTTAGAGTGTTGTCTGTTCAGCTCATTTGCCCATCTTTTTATTGGGTTGATAATTTTTAGGGGGGGCTAAGTTGTTAGAATTATCTGTATATTCTGGTTATCAGTCCCTTATCTGAGGAAAAAGAAAGAAGCAAAACATCTAAGGGACACAAAAATGGAAATTTATCTACTGCTGATAATATGTATAGCAATATCTTTGAACCAATATACAGTGTATTCAGGATGAGAAAATTCATTTGATATGTTGTAGTGATACAAGTGATTGAATGTAATTAAAATAAAAATTAAAAATATGTATTTTTTGTATGAAGACCTGGAATAACCTCTAAGATATGATAGAATTTGCAGAATTCAACATATTATCATTTGTGTGTGTGTGTGTCTGTCTGTGTGTGTGTGTGTGTGTGTGTGTAGAGTTTCTGTTTGTTTGTTTGTTTGTTTTTGAACATTTAACAAGATGTTTATACTACAAAGGCATGCTAATAGAAATTGTGTTCCTTTTGCTCAGGCCAGGTGGCATTTCTAGGGTGGTCATGTGTTTGTTCTAAGGTGTGACAGTTGGAGCCATTCCCTACTGTGAATGAAAATAAAGATCAAGTCCCTTGCCCTGAAAGTTTCAGTGCTGGAGTCCATTGTTACTTCAGATGCTTGAATTAGCCCTCTCACTCCCTCCTGAGGGTGGCCCTATTACACACACGTCTGACAGGTGTGTTATGCACATGTCTGACAGGTGTGTGATGCACACATCTGACAAGTGTGTTATTTTCCTTGTACTGTTTAATTGCTAATTAGCTGTTTTGAACAGAAGCATACAGAACTCTAAAAACAAAATTTCAAAAGCCCATTTCACTTTCTAATAGGTAAAACTATACATTCACTTTCTAGTGTATAAAACAATTAAGTTTGTAAAGTAAGAAAATGTAGATAGCCTGTAAAAATAGACAAACTTTAAGGGGCTGATTAAGCAAAGTTATTAAATAGATCTAAATGAGTGATTTTATGAGTGATTAAGAAAGAAAGAAAGAAAAAGAAAGAAAGAAAAAGAAAGAAAGAAAGAAAGAAGAAAGAAAGAAAGAAAAAGAAAGAAAGAAAGAAAGAAAGAAAGAAAGAAAGAAAGAAAGAAAGAAAGAAAGAAAGAAAGAAGAAAAAAGGTTTTTAGTCATGGTAAAATCAATTGCCTAGACTTTAAGATGTGAAGAAATGGCGACAGCAACTTCTGTTCCTCATTGAGCCTGTGACATAGACCCGCAGACACACGTCTTACTGTTAAATGTCTTGAAAGTAGCAGTTCTCAATGAACAGAAATCTTTCCTGTGAACATGACAGTACAGGTGGGTCATTGAGGAAAGTCTCACAACTCACAGGGTGAACCACAGTTTCTTTGGGGACACTCACTAGAATTACCTCTAGATACTGGAAACAAAAGTTAAAGGATCAGAAGCACATAAGACAAAGTCATATTTTTCCCTCTACCATTGTACTATTTAAAATTTACTCCATCCATAATTTACTAAGCCAAAAGGAGCAACAACAAACACTGAATCAAAATAACTCTTCTGGGGCCAGCAGGTGGTATGGTGGTTAAAGGTGCTGGACTCCCACATGGCCAACCATGATTCAAATCCTTGACTGGTGGCTTGCAATCTCACTTTCTCTCTCTCTGTATGTCTGATAATACTGGAAAATATTAATAATAATAAAAATTAAATAAAATAATTCTTAAAAAAATAACTCTTCTGTCATTGAATCCAGGTAGTGTGGTTGTTAAAGCGGCTGGATCCCACTTGGTCAACCCTATGATTTGAGTCCTGGACCTGGCAGCTTGAGAAACACGCCAGGTGCATGTATGTGCATACTTAAAATCCCAACAGAAGACTGGAGAAGAGATTGTGCCCTGACCATTCCTCCTAGAAGGTGCTTACTCACTTTCCCTTTCTCTCCATCTGTCTCACCCCAGAGAGTGCATGCAACCTGTAGCATATGTTTTTAAAATTCCTTTCTCCATTTAATATCTGCACAATCCATAATAGTACCTGTCTATTCCTAATATCAGTGATTCTGTCTTATCATTTTTCTTTATCATTCTAGTGAGAGATATTTTTTTGATTTGTTCAAAGGACAAGCATTTGGTTTTATTTTTCATTATTCTTTTATTTTCATTTTTATCTTTATTTTTTCTATTTTTCTTTTTTTTTGCCTAATTTGATTATTTTGTGGCGTCTTTAAGACTAATTTATTCAGATTGGGGCTGAAGCATTTCTCCCAAGGCTTTATCCTCCTGACCCCAGTTCTAGCCAAAATAAGCCAATCACCAGCCATCTATATTGGAGTTCTGAGTGACCCTTTCCAAGGATTAGGACAACTGAAGATCTTTTGCCCAAAATTCACCTTCCTGTTCCCCCAGATCTAGCCAGCACAGACCAATCACCTGCCATCTATATTTGAGTTCTGAGTGACTATTTTCAGAGATTAGGACAACTGAAGTTCTTCTGCCCAGACTTCACCCTTCTGCCCCCCAGATCTAGCCAGGTTTTCATTTTTTTGCTTTAATTTTTTTTCTTTTTTTATATTTTTTAATTTTTTCTCTTTTTTGTTTGTTTCATTTCTCTTTTTCTTTTTCTAATACCTCACTTTTATGCTAATGAATGCACACTGGATTTCCCAACAGGTATAGGTGCACAGTAGTCAAATATCTGAATACTTTCACGGTCAGGTTAATCTTCAATACCTAAGGAATATGCTGCACAAAGGGATAAAGATGGTACTGCTTAGAGATTGCAGATTACCTCCTCCTGGATGTTTCTGAATGCTCAGGTTTAACTCCAAAAACCAGGAAAAATATGTATAATCCATTAAATGACCAGAAACCACTACAGAAGCACAAGAAATATGAGAAACCAAATAGATATCTCTCCCCCAAGGGAAAAGAATAACTCATCCTCTACAGAGAATACAAGGGAACTCATGGAAATGTCAGATAAAGAATTTTAAATATTCAGGAACCAGCAGTTAGCATAATGGCTATGTCGCTGGACTCCCACGCAGTCGACCGCGGTTCGCGTCTTGGACCCCGTGGCTTAAAACTCACGCCGGGCGCGTGTGCATGCATGCCCAAGATCCCGAGAGAAGAATGGAGGAGAAGGGATTGCAGCGTGACCATCCCCCCTGGGGGGTGATTTCTTGCTTTCTGTCTCTAATGTCTCTGTCTGTCGATAGCGCAGGCGCCCTATAGCGAAAATCTCTCCAAAAAAAAAAAAAAAGAATTTTAAATATTCAGAGTGACAAAGCTAACAGAGATGTAAGAAAAGAGAGCCAACAAACTCCAGGATATACAGAAGAAAAGAGATGAGTTCAGGAGGTGAGGAAGTTCTTGCATGATCTGAGAAAGGAAATACACACCATAAAAAAGAATCAGACAGAATTGTTAGAGATGAAGGTTGTAATACAGGCCATCAAAACCTCTCTTGAAAGTATTAAAAGCAGATTAGATCATACAGAAGATCAGATCTCAGATATAGAAGATAGTATCTCTGACCTAGAAAAATTCACCAAAAAGATTGAGAAAATAACCCCCAAATGAATAATATATAAATAATGATACATACCATTAAATGCCCAAATACCCAGATAATTAATATCTTTGAAGGTGAAGAAACTAATAAGGGCATTGATAATCTATTCCATGAAATCCCGGGAAAAAACTTTCTAAACGTAGAGAAGCACTCAAATATCCAGATCCAAGAAATACAAAGGGGCCCATATAGAATCAACTCAGGAAGATCTGTAAGGCACATCAGTGCCAGATTGACCAAAACCACAGACAGAGACAAGACTAAAATTGCAAGAGAGAAACATCAAGTTACTTTCAAAGGATATTCCATCAGGCTAACATACTTACATCATTTCAGTTCCTTTCAGTTTATTGTAACTTGTAACACAAAATACAGTCTTAGTGATTATTCAGTATGTATTTGAAAATAATGTGTATTTTATTGTTGAGTGTCATGCTCCATAAATTAATTAATTTGATAATGGTGACATCTTCTACACTAATTTTATATACCTGTTTTACTGAGATATGAATATTGAATTGTATAGATATAATTTTGTATCCATATATTTCTACTTTCACTTATATTTGTTGTTGCTTTATATATTTTAAAAGTATTTTATTTGATGCATGCATATATAAGATAACCAAGCTTCTTTTGACAAATCGATATCTTTATCAGTTATTACATCTTTATTAATACTTTGGATTATGTAAATATATGCATTCTAGCTTTCTTTTAACTAATGTTCCAATTGCTTTTTTATTAGTATTATTCATACATTAAATCACTATATATCATTTAGATTGTGAAGAGACTTTACCCAACATGATATACAGCTCAGTCCAGCCCAGTTGAGACCACCATACACATCCTAATCAACAGATAATAAACCATATCTGTGTCCCACAAGTGTCTTTCCTCTCCATTTCCTCCCCCTCCCCAAATTCCCTATGCTCTTCCCCTCCCACACTCGCTTTCCACTTTGTCTTTAGTGTCCATTATGTTCTCCAGTCTTTCAGTCTCCACCATGGAGTGCCTACTGCTTTTTTTTAAAAAAAAAAATGCATCTTATGTCTTTATATTTAAAGTGAGGTTCCTGGAGAGAGCTGTTATCAGTTATCTATTGTTTTCTTTTCTTTTTTTTTTTTTTTTTTGAGAGGTTTTTTGCTATACAGCACGTGTGCTTGCCAGACAGACAGAAAGAGACAGAGAGACAGAAAGCGAAAAATCACCCCCCGGGGGGATGGTCACGCTGCAATCCCTTCTCCTCCATTCTCCTCTCGGGATCTTGGGCACGCACGCACACGCGTCCAGCATGAGTTTTAAGCCACTGGGTCTGGGACGCGAACCACGGTCGACTACGTGGGAGTCCAGCGACATAACCATTACGCTAACTGCTGGTTCCCTCTATTGTTTTCTAACAAACCACTCTGAAAATTAGTAGTTTTAATGTATTATCTCACATTTCCTGTGGGGCACGAATTAGGAAAATAATTTGGCTAGATTTTTTTATGCGTAATTTGTATTATTTTTATTGTTATATTTTCAGTAGTTAATCTTTTCTCCTGCTCTTCCTTATGTGCAATTTGTTAATGCCTGTGAGTATATTTGTATTTCAGGTATTGTATATTTCTTCTCTAGGAATTCTACTTTTTTAATACACTTAATTTCTCTCATTATTTTCATGGGACATATTTATGATATTTTTAATAATTTCTTCTAACTCTTACCATCTCTATCATTTAAAACAAATTTTATTTTTATTGGTTTTTGTCTTAGTTATGGGCCAATTGTCCTTTATATGACCTGATATTCTTTCTTTTTTTTTTTTTTTTTCTGTATTTTTTTAGGTTTTGCCTTAAGGTGTATGAGCAAACCAGAGAGAGACAGAGATAGTGACAGAGAGGGAAAGTGAGAAATCATCATACCCCAGGGGAATAGCCATTTTACAATATTTTCTCCTTCACTTCCTCTTGGAATTTCGGGCATGTATGTACAAGTGCCTGGCATGATTTTCAAGCCACCGGGTTTGGGACTTGACTTCTCTGAGCCATGCAGGAGTCCAGTGCCCCAACCACTATGACACTTGCTGGCCCTGATATGCTAATAATTTTTATTGGATGCTAGATATTGTGAATTTTGTGTTCTTCAGTTTTAGGTATTTTTACAGGTCTTCAAAAAGTATTGAGCCAATATACAGTGTATTCAGGATGGGCAAATTCATTTGGTATGCTGTAAGGATGCACAGCAATTGAATGTATTAAAAAAAAAAAAGTGTTGTATTCAGACCAGCTCTGTACCTGGTGGTTGAGCAACCAGATTCCACATGGCGTTCTTCAGTTTTAGGTATTTTTACAGGTCTTCAAAAAGTATTGAGCCAATATACAGTGTATTCAGGATGGGCAAATTCATTTGGTATGCTGTAAGGATGCACAGCAATTGAATGTATTAAAAAAAAAAAAAGTGTTGTATTCAGACCAGCTCTGTACCTGGTGGTTGAGCAACCAGATTCCACATGGCAACTGTGGTTCAAGTCAGAGACCACGGGCTTGAGAAATTTGCTGGGAGCCTGTGTGTGTGTGCCCAAAATCTTGAAAGGAGGAAAGATAGAGGAGAGTGGGCTGTGGTTTGACAATTCCTCATGGGGAGTACTGTCTCTTCTCCCTCCCCCTCTCTCTCAGGTGAGCACACACACACCCTAGGAAAACAAATGAACAAAAAGTGTCATACATTATGTTGGCATGGAGTTAAGTTATGTGGGGTCACTGATCCTACTGATGCTTGCTTTTAACCTTTAGTTAACCATTGTCTGTGCCACAGTTACACTGGGCATGTACAGTGTAGAGATTTATTTGTCATCCCTATTGTGCTGAAATGATTTTGGAGGACTAGATATTAGATTTTAAGTGGCTACTATTATTCTCTAGGGACTTCTGCATTACTTAATAATTATTTATTATTTTGTCCTGGTGATGGAACAACTGTCCTTTATATTCCTAATCATTTTTTTTTTGTGGGGGGGAGAGAAGTTTTTGCTATAGGGCATGTGCACTTGCCAGAAAGACAGAGAGAGACAGAAAACAAGAAATCACCCCCCGGGTAATGGCCACGCCGCAATCCCTTCTCCTCCATTCTCCTCTCAGGTTCTTAGGCACACATGCACATGCGCACAGAGTGAGTTTAAGCCACCAGGACTGGGACTCAAACCATGGTCAACTACATGGGAGTCCAGCGACATAGCCATTACTCCAACTGCTGGTCTCTATATACCTGATAATTTTTATGTTTTTATTTTAGGTTTTGCTATAGAGTGTGTGGACTAACCGGAGAAAGGGACAGAGACATAATTTATTTACTGCATTATTTATTCATATGTTTATTTTGCTATTAATAATATACTGGCTTTGGGCCAGTTGGTGGCATGATTGTTATGGTGGTTGGATTCCACATGGCCATTGTGCAAATCAAGTTCTGCACCTGCAGCCCCTAGGTACATGTAAGTGCATACCTAAAATTCTGAGAGGAAAATGAAGTAGAAGGGATTGCAGTTGGGCATCTTCCATGGGGGGTGCTTTTTCACTTTTCCTCTTGCCTTCTCTAGTGAGTACACATGTAACTAAACAACACTAATAGCAATAACAACAATAATAATATAGTGGCTTTATTTTCATTATATTAACAAATTACACTTGTATATATTTATGGAGTACAAAGTGGTCTTATTGTGTGTGTGTGTGTGTGTGTGTGTGTGTGTGTGTGTGTATGCTAGAAGGTGTTTATGCTTGCCTGAAAGAGAGGGAGAAGAAAAAGCACCCCCCATGGACCATGGTCATACTGTAATCTCTTCTCCATCTCTCCCTCCTTTCAGGATTTTGGACATGTATGCACATATGCCTGATGTGTTTCTCAAGTTGCTGAGTTCAAGACTGGAACTGTGAGGTGGGCCATGTGGGATCCAGCCCTCTTAACCAGCAGGACATGGAGCTGACCTGATCTTATCATTTTTAAACACAATGTGGAAAAGTTAAATAAAGTTAATATATTCCTCACCTCAAGTATTTAACTTTTGTTGTAATGACAACATTTGAAATTTATTCTCGTAGCAGGAGTGAGTATAGCTAATAATCGAGTTCTGTACATTATAATGTCATTAAAAACATACATTTCTTTTTTTGTCAACTCTTTAGAACTATATCCCAAAGTATCATTGATATTGTTTTGTACTATTTTGTGTTATTGCAGACAACCTGTAGTTTTATTTTCAAGTAAAATTTTTTTTACCATTTTTCATACTATTTGAAATATCATGTATCTGCCAACATCCCAGATTATATGTTTATGTGTATGTATGTGTGTGAATCTCTTGCATTTATTCACAACTTTTATAGGAGACTAGCCATGAAAATAACCCATAAAAATATGGTCAAAGGAAATAGACAATACTACTGCAGCATTTCTTTTTCAAAATTCTTCTATTCTTTATTTTTCTCCTTATTTCCATTATTCATTACTATAATCTACCTACAAGGAACCATGAATTAATTCTTACATTAATTCACTGAAGAGATATTATTTTCCAGCTATGTCTTGGACATAGTTCCAAAGATTTGGAGTGCTGGACTTTTTTTTTTTTTTATTTCTTTGACATTTCCTGCACATAAATACTTCATTTAAAAGATGAACCCAGAAAACTCATTACACTAGTCTAGATTACCATTGTACTGATTTAAGATCAACTACAATGTCTCCATTAGTTTGTTAATTATTCCAGGTATGTTCATACAAGTTTTTTACATGCTTAATAATCTGGGACCAGCAGATGGCATAACGGTTATGTTGGTGGACTTCCACATAGTGGGCTGCAGTTTGAGTCCCAGAGCCATTGGGCTTAGAACTCATACTGGGCACATGTGTGTGTGCCCAAAATCCTGAGAGAGAAATGAAGAAGGGATTGGCACATGGCCATCCCCCCAGGGGTGTGATTTCTCACTTTCTGTCTCTCTGTCTCTGTCTTTCAGGCAAGCATACATGCTATGTAGCAGAAATCTCTCAAAAAAAAAAAAAAGTCAACAATTTAAATAAATGTGTGATTTGAAGATGTCACTATATATATTATGAAGAAATATTTGCATTCAAAATGAACCATTAGTAATTCTGTGCCTTTTTTCACAGGAGAGGATGATTAAAATTCATCAAATCAAATATATTTTTGAGATACTGGATAAAATGAGATGCCTGCGAAAGCGTTCTACAGTGTCATTCTTGGGAGTTCTTGTCATTTTCCTTCTATTTATGAACTTGTACATTGAAGATAGCTATGTTCTGGTAAGTCTTAGAGGTTATTTGCTGTTCAAAATTGTAACTTAACTGCAATCCCAGGCTATTGAGCTAACCTTAGTTTGAGTAAAATTATAACATGTACATTTTCTATCTATTTTTTGTATATGTTATACATTATAAATATATGACTCATTTTCATTTATGTTCTACTATTTTAATGTCATATATAGATTATACACACACACACACACACACACACACACACATATATATATATATAGAGAGAGAGAGAGAGAGGCTCAAATATTGACATCTAATTGAAATTAAATTAGTTAGCAACACTATGCTAAATAAATACAGAAAACCATTAAGGTCTTTGGGCTTTAAATATATAGAATAAACAAAGCATTGCTCCTTATTTCTTGTAATTTTCTGTATTATATTCAACATTTTCAAAATTCTATTGTCTTTTTAACAATGTGATTTATTTTAATTAATTACTTTTGTCATTCAATCACTGTGTGTCATTATAGCATACCAAATGAATCTTACCATCATAAGTACACTGTATATGGGTTCAGTCAAAGCCAACACCATATGCACTATAATCAACAGATTTCTTTCCACCTTGAGTCCCTTTAATGTTTTACTTCCCTGTTCTCCTTAATTCTCTCCCTCTTACCCTCTCCCTTTTTTTACTCTCCTTCTTCACTGTCTCCAGTATCACCATGGTTCTCCATGCTTTTATTCCTTCCAGTCCTTGAGTTTCTGTCATAGAGTGCCAACATTTGTTATATATTGAGTGGGGACATACAATGCCTCTCTTTCATAGTCTGGCTTGCTTCACTTAGCAATAAATCTCCCAAATTCATGCACTTTCTATCAAATGTGAGGGTCTCATTTTTTATGGCTGAGTAACTTTCTGGAGTATATATGTACCACACTTTTTCAATCCACTCATCTGTTTGTTGCTAAGACATGGTATCAATCCAAATAACAATGCTATTTAATTGTACTGTCTTGTTTAAGCAATATTTTATGATAAGTGATACCTCATTCAAATTTAGAATAAATGCAAATGACTACCATGTTACAGATATATATTTACTGAAAGGATCTCAAGAGTTAAAGATAGGGACTGAACAGTGGTACAATGGTAGCACAGCATTCTTTGGGACTAACTTACATGAGAAGGTTTAGGTTCCCATCCCTTCCCACCCAGATTCCTTCTGTGAACACGACAGCTGCATGCACGTCTGTGACTCAGTGTTGGCTGAGATTGGAGGTGACTTGCAGAATGAATACCCTGTTGGGATTGCCTATCTCTCTTTCC
>NW_006207163.1:1872011-1937140 GCF_000334495.1 Tupaia belangeri chinensis
TCTCTGTCACTCTTGCTCATATAAGGAAGAAATAAATCATTTTTTTAAAATAAAGAGGTGAATATTTTGATTTAGAAATGATTCAGTTATTAAAAAGGGATAACAAAAATTGTCATGTTTCAATTTGTTAGTTTCTATTTTTTCTTCTGCTAATTACCATGCCGTATCATGTCTGATAAGAACAATACAGACATTATCGATTATTTACTTTTTCTATCAAAATAGGGCTTATCTATCCTAATTTTGTGTTATTACCCCTCTTCATTTATTTCAGAGAATCAAAAACCTTTATACTCTAGAGAGATTAAAAGTGCTTCTCACATGCAAGCATGCTAAAAGTTTCAATTAGTATCTTAGGAAAAGAGATTTGTATAATAATCACAAATAATTTTTCTTAATAAAATGTCTTATTTTATTAATCGAATATGATTTGTTAACTACCTTTTATTCACTAGGTACTATATTTATTCTGTGAGCCAAATATATGATCTTAATTGATACAGATTCTTTTAGGAGCACCTTACTTCCTTTAGCGCTGTTCTCTGATGGTAAAATTCGGATACAATTCCAGATTTTGACTCTCTCTAGACTTTTTATTGTCAAGTAGAGATCTGGACTTTGTGGATCCTTCATTCTGCCATGTGTAATCAATTCACAATGGCTTGAAACCATGACAAATTGAGTCAATCTGACTGGGCATGATTTAAGCAAACATAACAAACTGGAAGAACATACTAATAATGTATATTTTATAATACTTTTGATTATTAGGTTTATGGACAACAGAACAAGACTAGCTATTTTTCTTGATAGAACTAAATATCATGAATTAATTAGAGAGTCCCTTTATTCATGATTCAACTTAGTAGTAAAAATTTACTTCTTGCATTGGTATCTACTAGTAGTAAATACAATCTTGTAAATCAAACACATGGTATTGGTTGAACACTTGTCTTTTGTGACTTTCTGTATTTATGAGACAATTTCAAGGGTGATCCTGATCTTTCACTTTGAACAGGCTTGAACGACTATTGTATGCAAAAACACCCTTGTCTTTTTAAAATAGAACCTCTTTAAATTCACTGTAAAATGGGTGATAATAGTAGAGCATCTGTCAATTATAAAATTAAACACTACTGCCCTGCTTTTAAATATTTACATATTCTATTTAATTATACTATCCTGTTTAAGCAATATTTTATTATACTGTGTGATCCTCATTTCTCATTCCTTGCTATGTGATATAAAAAATATGATTTAATGCAATAGCTCTGTACTAAAGAGTACTTTCTCAGTGAAATTTCTCTGACTAGGCATATATCTAATCAAACTTACAAATCAGTCCAGGTGCAAATACAGAATTGCTCCCTAGCTGTAGGAATAATTATTTTTAAATATTTATATTAAGTTAGAAAAAAGTAAGTTAGAGTGATTTTAATACCAGCACATCTCAGTCTTGTAATGCAATGACAGTCTTTTTAAAATTTCACTATTCACTGTATGATGTTTTCTAACTAAACTAATTTTGAGCTGAATTTTATCCCACTTAATATGTATGAAGATTTAAAACATTTTTTCAGTCATTAATATTAATTGGCATTAAATTATTCTTTTTAAAATGTATAATATACATGGAAAACTAGCAAAACTAGATTCTACTAGAATATAGTGCAGTTTCTTTTTAACACTCAACTCTTCTAACCACTTTATCTATGTTTATTTTATTTTTCATAGACTTACCTTATTTGTTTTTACTTTTTGCCTTCATACTGCCATATTGCATGCAATTTTCTAAGCAGAGACACTAGAAGGTTTTTCTCTGTTCATCTTCCTTATTTCAAGTGAAATTAAAAGTTACAATTCACAGAAATCAGAGATGAACAGTAAGAAATAGTAAGGTCTCTGGAGTTAGTAAATACATTCAGTTCTGCTCTCATTGCTAGAATAGACATCTGTGTCCTGCACTCTTAGGTATATTAACAGTTCAATATCTTTTCTATGTATCAGAGACATGTAAGCTTTCAGTGGGAAAGGAAGCAAGCTCAATGTAAGAGACAGATATCTTTACAAGGCAAACTAAGTACAAGAGACGCGGCATGCCCAATCAACTTAGCCTCTTGGCTATGAGCATCTTCAAAGTAGCCACTAGAGTATATATTTAGTCTGTAGCTAGTCCATTGAATTGCATTCCCATCCAGAAAATGATTGTCATAAAGCTTTGTCTTATTACTGAGAAAAACATACAGCATTGTAGCTACAGAAAGAAGGTATCCAGGGAGAGCCTGGCTCTTCAGGTAGCTGCCTCTGGAAAGCAGCCAGCAAGGCTGACTCAGGTGAAAGTTACATTATTTATTTATGTTGAAAAGTGTAAGAAAGCTTGTTCTTGAGAATTTAATAAAGTGCTTTCATATAAGTTCCATTCCATTTTATATTCTGTTATGTCTTTCAATCAGGCTGAATGTATTCCATCTTATCACAAAAAAGGTCTGGGTTTTTATGTGTTCTGAATAGAATTCTTAAAGGGATATTCAATAGAAGTGTACTTCTTTTAGAATGTAACGTCATATAAGAACAGAAGAGTAAAATGAATTCCGTGTTGTGATTCATGTGATTTTTATAGAAATTTCTTCTAAGCCCTATTGACAGTATACAGTACTACATGACTATAAAACTCAGTAATTCTGGGACCAGCAGTTGGCACAATGGCTATGTTGCCAACTGCTGGTCCCATGTAGTCAACCACAGTTCGAGTCCTGGACCGAATGGCTTAAACTCATGCCAGGCATGTGTGCACGCATGCCCAAGATCCTGGGGGATGATTTCTTGCTTTCTGGCTCTCTTTTTTTCTCTGTATTTCTGGCAAGCACACACACCCTATAGCAAAAACCTCAAAAAAAAATCTAGATAATTCTAATCTGAGTCTAAATAACTTTCTGGCAATCCTAAATTTGTTTATTATAAAATTTAATTATGTTTTATAGGTTTGAAGACAAAAACATGAAAAAGTTTTCGTGTAAAGAATTGAAAATAACCAGAAATCAGTGAATATTTAATATATCTATTTATAGGAAATTCATCATCTGAGATATGCTGTAATTTTAGATATTTTGAAAGTCTATAGCTTATACAGATGGCAAATATAAAACTTATAAAATACTTTAAAAATTGCCCAAATTATCAAGGCAATATAAAATATAGAAATACACTAATAAAGATCAAATGTAGATTTTTGTTTTGGTTTTTGTAGAGAGGATTTTGCTATTGGGTGCGTGTGCTCACTGGTGAGACAGAGAGAAACATAGAGAAAGAAACTGAGAAATCACCCTGCCCATTGGGGATAGCCACACCATAATCCCTTCTCCTCCATTCTCCTCTTGAGATTTTGGGCATGCATACACAAATGTCCAGCATGAGTTTTAAGCCTCTGGGTCCAGGACTTGAACCACGGTTGACTATGTGGGAGTCCAGCAATGTAACCATTACGCCATCTGCTGATTCCCCAAATGTACATTTGAAAACACAATTGAATATAGAGAAATGATAATTAGAATGAACCTTGATTTCATAAGAATCATATTGAGAACTGCTGTGAATCTCCGGTTATGACTCACTATTTTCAGTCTATGAAAATTCCAGTCTGGCCCGGGCACGTGTGCGTGCGTGCCCAAGATCCCGAGAGGAGAATGGAGGAGAAGGGATTGCGGCGTGACCATCCCCCCTGGGGGGTGATTTCTCGCTTTCTGTCTCTATGTCTCTCTCTGTCTGTCTGGCGAGCGCACGCGCCCTACAGTGAAAATCTCTCCAAAAAAAAAAAAAAAAAAATTCCAGTCTGGCCATAGATTTAAAAGTTTAAGTTAATCATCTTTTCCATTGGTATTTGAGTTTGATGCAAAGTACTAAACATCCCAATTGAAGTAAAACTCCTGTTGGAGTCTTGTTTAATCTTTTATAACAGAGGTTTAGTTAACATTTTATAGACCACAGTCAAATAATTTCAGGCCCTATATTAGCTAATGTTTTCCCTTTGTCAAAAATCTTAATGGCTTGCACAGGACTGCCCTGACTGCCTATGAAGTAGAAGCTTAATACATACACATAACCCATATAGTAGAGTACACACATTACCAAAAGAAACATTTATTTCTAATTAGGTTGTCCAAATTATACCTATGGTAGTAAACTGTAGAAACAAGCTAAATAAGTCATATGCACTCACCAGAGGGAGACAGAGAGAGAGGGAGAAAAGGAAAGGGAGAAATCACTGCCCAGACTGGATGACCACACTGCAATTCCTTCTCTTCCATTCCCTCTCAAGACTTTGGACAGGTCATCATTTTGCTCATAATATGTAACCAGTAATGACTTGGTCAAATGGTGATTAAATAATCAAAGTGGACTATTGAACTTGTATCAAAAACAGGAAGAAAAAAAGAAGCGATTAATTTAAAACAAGATATATTTTAACCTGAATATGAATATGTCTCTTAACTATAAATGTTCCTGAAGATTTAAGGAGATGAAAAGTGTACCACCAACATATAAACTGATCTTTAAAAAAAAAAAGGACTAGACTTCATCTCCAGCAGAATACCAAACAAATACCGCTCACATACACACATGAGAAAAACTGCTGCAAAATCAAACACAAATCCTCGTATAGGTACAATTCTGCCCTAATTGAGATCCCTTGATGACATTTAAAAAAAAAGCTGCAACGTAACAAGCACCATGGTGATTATGATTATAGTAGTTATATAAGTAAATCATTCAAAATTCAACTAGTATGTCCATTGCTGCATCTTCCAAATCGTTTTTAAAATATTACAACAGAGAAATAATGTTGTCAAGTAATCTTTTACTTGACAGTGCCCGAGAAAGAGTAAATGCTTAATTAATATGACTTGAACTGGGGAATTTGATGGGACCTAACTTCAGATGAATCTGTAAAATAGATTATTGTCAAAGTTTAAGATCTTTATTGTAAAAAAAAATGATTTCTAACATGAAGGAAATTTGAATTTTTATGTAGATTTTTAAAAGCTTCTAATCAAGAGGACACTATTATTTGTGTGTAATATAGAGAAGCAAATGGAATTTGTGAAAGAGTGAAATACAGAGAGAGCCTGGAGCAGAGGCTCCGGGCGGGAATCAAAAGAGTGATGATGGGAACCAGCAGTTAGCGTAATGGCTATGTCGCTGGACTCCCACGTAGTCAACCGTGGTTCGTGTCCCGGACCCAGTGGCTTAAAACTCACGCCGGGCGCGTGTGCGTGCGTGCCCAAGATTCCGAGAGGAGAATGGAGGAGAAGGGATTGCGGTGTGACCATCCCCCCTGGGGGGGTGATTTCTCGCTTTCTGTCTCTATGTCTCTCTGTGTCTGTCTGGCGAGCGCACGTGCCCTGCAGTGAAAATCTCTCAAAAAAAAAAAAAGAGTGAT
Source organism: Tupaia belangeri chinensis (assembly GCF_000334495.1). Classification (NCBI taxonomy): domain Eukaryota; kingdom Metazoa; phylum Chordata; class Mammalia; order Scandentia; family Tupaiidae; genus Tupaia; species Tupaia belangeri. The sequence goes on from NW_006207163.1 coordinate 1,877,449, forward strand.
GATGTTCTAAGTTCATAGTCTCAGTAGTTAAGATTTAAATAATTCTTCACTTGATATATTGTACCTGTATATTCATTGTGTAAAAAGAAACTTTTTATAATCCATGATCATTTTTTTTATTTGTTTTTATCTTCTTTGTCTCTTTTCTTGGCACATAGGAAGGAGACAAGCAATTTATGAGGGAAACATCCACACATCAACTGAATTCTGAACGCAATGTTCATACCTTCAAAGATTTATCTAATTTCTCAGGAGCCATAAATGTCACCTACCGCTACCTAGCTGCTACACCTTTACAAAGAAAGAGTACGTATCCTTCTACCTTTAAATGAACAATGTATTGTTTTGTTTTAAAATAATATAACAGTTTTAGTGCTTTACTAATGTAATATATCCCTTGGAAAAACACTTGAGTTTTTCTTCACAAGTTGCAATCACTCACCTACCCAATTCCATTAACAGCAGTTAAATAAAATGCCTAATTGTCATGTGACCCTTTTAAGTTTGTTGTAAAATAGCATAAAGAGACTAGAAAGAAATCAATTTATTTAAAGTTTAAAAGTTACCTTTTTAAAACTAAATAGTTTCATGTTGTTACAGTTTCAATTTCTAATGGTTTGATTTTATGACTTGCCATCAAGTTTGGAATTAGCAAAAGTCAGTGTGTTAGTTTCCTAGGACTTCTATAACAAATCACCACGAAGTAAGTAGTTTAAAAAAAGAGCAACCTACTCTTATGATTCTGGAGGCTAGAAGTTGAAATAAAGGAGATGATAGCACCACACTCCCTCCAAAAGTGCTAAGGGAGAAGCCTTGTTGGCCTCTTCCATCTTCAGTGGTTCCTGGCGTTATTTGGCTGGACTGCAAAGCTTCAGTCCTGCCTTCATTACCAACGACCTTCCCTTAGTCATTGCATGAGCTCTCTTCTTATAAGGATACCAGCTATTGGATTTAGGGATCACCTAAATTCAGAATTATTGAGATCCTTAGCTAATGACATCTGCAGAGATCATATTTCTTAATTAGGGTTCCAGGTAGACATGGAATTTTGGAGAAAACTATTCAAAGAACTATTGTCAGTTTGGAAAAAAAAAATTTGGAACCAATAAGTAGCATATTATATTTCATGAAATTCAAGACACTATAGCTCTTCAAAAGTACCATTCTGGGGACCAGTAGATGGTATCGTGATTACATCACTGGACCCTCACATGACTGACTGTAGTTTGAGTCCTGGACCTGGCAGCTTCAAACTCATACTGGGTGCATGTGTGAGGGGAGACTGGAGGAGATGGTACTGTGGTGTGGCCATCCTCTTTGGGGTGTGATTTCTTGCTTTCTGTCTCTCTCTCTCCCTGTCTCTCTTGCCAGCACACAGGTCCTAGAGCAAAAATCTCTCTCTCAAAAAAAGTACTATTCTGTAATTCATATATCATTAACAATATGGGACCAGCAAGTGGCTTGATGACTCTGGATTCCCACATGGTTGACCGCAGTTTGAGTCCCATACCTGGTGGTCTGCTGTCTTGCTTTCCCTTTCTCCCTTTCAGTCTCTCTGGTGGGTGTGCACATGCCCTGTGGCAAGTTCAATAGTAATGATGATGATAAATTAAGTAAATAATTCTAAAAAAAAGAAAAAAGAATGTATGAACATTACCAATTTTAATTGCAAGGTGCCATCAAATATAATGTGCACTTGATTTTCAAATGATTCAGTGTGAAAAATGTAAATCTTAGGATTAAAGAAATAAAATAATAGTCTAAATTTTTTCAATAATTTTAATTAGCTTTATTTATTTATTTATTTATTTATTTATTTATTTATTTAATTTGACCACAGAGGGACAGAGCAAGAGAGAGAGAGAGAGAGAAGAAAGTGAGACAGCAAGCCACCAGGTCCAGGAATCAAACTGTGGTCGGGAGTCCAACGCCCTAACCACCATGCCACCTGCTGGCCACGCCTGAACTTCTTAATAGTTTATGTGGAGACTGCAAAAACTGATATGCATTTAAGATGTGTTAATGCAAATGAGTTGTGATTACCAGGATGAGGAAACTGTTAAGGTAGTTTAGGTTTCTTTACAGTGCTTTTGCATTCATTCCACCATTCCTAGTATCTAATATTCTTAGTCTTCTTCCTGACTGCTTAAGACTGCTGTTGTTTTTCATTTCCATCTGTTACACCACCTTTGTCTAAACATTACTAATTCCACCTTTTCATGCTAAATTTACTAAAGTATATTGGCAAACATGCAACTGCATTATACTAAAGAGGCAATATCACACAGAAAGTAAGAATGGGGAATTTGAATCCTTTTTTAAAAATTTAATATATTTTCTTTGCCTTTATACATTCAATCACTATACATTACTTAGCTTGTAAAGTGAATTTTCTAACGTGAATACATTTCACACCAGTCCAGTTGGAGATACTGTACACATTATCAACAGACAGTAATTATCTCTGTATCCCATAAATGACTTGCCTCTCTATTTTTCTACTTAAGGTCTTTCCTCAGACTCTCCTCCTTCTCACACCCTCTTCCCACACTATACCCAGTATCTGTAACTATTTTCCATGTTTCTGTATCCTCTAATCTTTCAGTTTTCACCATAGACTGTGGACAGTCAGTACATATTAAGTGGAGAAATACAATGTCTCTCCTTTGTAGTCTGGCTTGCTTCACTCAGCAGTAAATCTTGAATCTTGATACCAAGCCACTTATTAATATTTTGTGGAAGTAACCTCATCACCGTCTTTGTCTTGACTGATATGCACTGTATCTATGCTAGGAAATGCAGTGTTGTACACTATAAAGATGTACAGTGATTAAATGTCAATTTAAAAATAAAAAAATAAATATAACCTCATCACACTGTGACTGTTTCCTCATCTGTAAAGCAAAATGATAAGAATAGTATACCTAGCCCAAAAAATTGTTATAAAAATTCAAGATGCAAATTAAAAGTACCTAGACTCTTGCCTTTTATGTAGAAAGTATTTCTTTTTTTCTTTTTCCTATAGGTTACCTGCTCTCACCAGAAAGAAACAGAGGGAGAGAGAAAGGGAATGTGAGAAATCAGCCCCCATCCCTCTCCCAGGGGGAATGGCCATGCCACAATTCCTTCTCCTTCAGTCTCCTCTTAGAATTTGGAGCATGCATCCATCCATACATACCCCACATGATTTTTCAGGCCACTGGATTGCAATGCGCATGACCATGTAGAATCCAGCTTCTTAACCTCTGAGCCATTTGCTGCATCCCCTGTAGGAAGTATTTTATAAATATTGGCTATTATTAAGTATTGATGAAGTTTGATGGCTTTAAATTTAATGGAACAAGATAATATAATTGTATTTAAGTAGAAGTCAGAGTCGAAGTTTGATGGCTTTAAATTTAATAGAACAAGATAATATAATTGTATTTAAGTAGAAGTCAGAGTCATAAAACTAGGCATTTAAACAAGATATGTAAATCTCAACTTCTCTGACAAACTAGTAAGAAAAATTTTTCTTGAAAAGGGCATTTTCAGTATCTTACAAATCACTCAATGTGTATGTCTCTATTAAAGCAGACACTCTGGTACATATAAATATTTCCCCATTTTCTAAATGATGGGTTCTGAAATTTTGTTTAGTTCTGAGCCATGGAAGAGTGAAGCTTTAAAAAGTGAAAATAATTTCATTGAAAATCATCTACTACATCTCAGACACAATCTTTTATCTGAGTTTTATTCCCTAAAATATCCAACTTTATCTTTTAACAACTGAATAAATTTTGTTCTAGATAAAATTACTATACAAGGTCTTTTCCAAAAAAAAAACACCAGTAATATCCCTATCTAAGAACAATATACTATACATTTGATCAGTGATACACCATTTTCAAAGGGACCTTAAGATATTGTTTGCTATTGAATAAATATAAAATTGTAAGTACAGTTATAAATTCTTCTAGTAAAAGTAAGAATAATCAAAGTAAAACGAAAATATATGACATATTCTATGAAAAATGTAATGATTAAAAGGATGAGTCACTATTATTTTCCTTTTTCATCATTTGAGATTCGTTTGTCAACCTTCACTCTGAATTCCCTTCCCTTCTGCATTTTTTTAAAACATAACTTATCTTTGTCTATCTCAATGCATCTATCTATCTTCTCTAATGAGAATATATGAGGAAATTCAGCTGCAGAACATTTTAAACCTTTGTTTTAGCATTTAATAAATAAATGTGCATAGCAGTAAGGCCTATATATCATTGTGCTTACAATGTAATTATTTTCCATAGAAAATACCAATTTTGTATGAAATACTATAAACTTTATATGTTAAGCAAAATAGCTTAATCACAAAATGTTCTGTACACAAGTCTCTAGATTTTACTTAATATAGTAGCAGACCTGAGGGCAAAGTATCTTTTCTTTTCTTTTTCTAAGTTCCTCAAAACCAATTTCACATTTGTCTTCCCCATGAATTCTTTTGCTCAGGGTATCTTACAATTGGACTTTCATCAGTGAAACGAAAAAAAGGCAACTATTTGCTTGAGACAATCAAATCAATTTTTGAACAATCCAGCTATGAAGAGCTGAAGGAAATCTCAGTGGTGGTTCATCTAGCTGACTTTAATTCCTCATGGCGTGATGTCATGGTCCAGGATATTACACAGAAGTTTGCTCACCATATTATTGCAGGAAGACTAATGGTTATACACGCTCCAGAGGAATATTACCCAATCCTGGATGGCCTTAAAAGAAATTACAATGATCCAGAAGATAGAGTCAAATTTCGCTCCAAGCAAAATGTAGATTATGCTTTCTTGCTTAATTTTTGTGCTAATACTTCAGACTATTATGTAATGCTTGAAGATGATGTCCGATGTTCAAAAAATTTCTTAACTGCCATAAAGAAAGTCATTACATCGCTGGAAGGCACTTACTGGGTAACTCTTGAGTTCTCTAAGCTTGGCTACATCGGTAAACTCTATCATTCTCATGACCTTCCCCGTTTGGCACATTTTTTATTAATGTTTTATCAAGAAATGCCTTGTGATTGGCTATTGACTCATTTCCGGGGTCTGCTGGCTCAGAAAAATGTGATTCGTTTTAAACCATCTCTTTTTCAGCACATGGGTTATTATTCCTCATACAAAGGGACTGAGAATAAGCTGAAGGACGATGATTTTGAAGAGGAGTCATTTGACATTCCTGATAACCCCCCTGCAACTCTATATACCAACATGAATGTATTTGAAAATTATGAAGCAAGCAAGGCTTACAGTAGTGTTGATGAGTACTTTTGGGGGAAGCCACCTTCAACAGGAGATATCTTTCTGATTTCATTTGAAAATCCAATTGTGATCCAAAAAATTAAAGTGAATACTGGAACAGAAGACCGGCAAAATGACATTTTGCATCATGGAGTACTAGATGTTGGGGAAAAAGTTATATCTAAAAAAATAAGTAGACAGTGTGCTACGTACTCAAGACTAGGGGAATTCAAAAATGGAAACTTTGAAATATCAGGTGTGAATCAAATAATTCCATTTAATATACAATGTATAAGAATTTGTGTTACCAAAACACAAAAGGAATGGCTGATTATTAGGAGTATTAGCATTTGGACTTCTTAGCTGACCAAACCAATATGTTCAATTACTGAAGTAGGTCTTCCTGATTTCCTTTTTGTCACCTTCCTCTTTTGCTACCTTTGTCTACTGGAAGGAAAACAATATGGATAAGATATGTTAAAGGAAAATTAATCATTCTGACAGTTTTGTATTGTGCATTGTCAACCTATTAATTTTACTCTGATACCCCCTTGTATTTATTTTAACTTCTGAAGCTAAATATCAGACCATGGTTAAAGCTACTTTAGCTTATACTTTTTAATGTTCTTAGTTTCAAACCTAAACTGGATTGTCTGGAAGATAATATGAAAGAGTTAAAATGAAAAATCTTAGTAAGTTGGATGGTGAATCTTGAAAAACAGTTACCAACTATATACACCGCCTCAAGGATGATAAATCATTATATCATCAGATAACTTTTAGTAAGCATCTGTGTGAAGATGCCGTTGGTTAGAATGAAAGTCTGGTTTGTTCCCCTCATAAACTTCGGTTTCCATTTACTTATGTACATCTACAGTGATACCTCCTCATAGAAGTGGTGTCTTTACAACAGAAAGTTTCGTGCAGATGGGGCTATGGAATAAGGAAAAAGAAAAAAAAGACTTAAAAAATATCTCTCCCCTGATTGTTTATATGACAGGGGACATTGTTTGTTGTTTTAAAACATTTAATTGAGCACCTGTTGTTAATAAATTTTCTGTGGGAATCTCTCTTTTTCAAATTTCCCTTTTGCAAAAAAAAAAATCTACAAAAAAACAATAAAAAGAATACTTAAGCTCAGTATTTTCAGGTTAATGGGGTATCTGCATTTAATAAAAGAAATTAGAGAAGGCCTAGAGCTAGTTCATTCTGATAGACATTTTCAGTATATGCAGAAATTTTAAATAATTGATTTTATATGTTTTGTATTAAATTTCATGTGACTGAAATTATTGTGATTTATCATATACTTTTTGAGAGTTTAAATGGATATCTTATACTGGAGAAAAGTAAGTACCATAGAAATCAGTTACTTTTTTAGACTCAAAGAACTATTTCCTACCAAAATGAGAATTATAGATTTGATGTTCTGATAAGCAAACAGTACTCTTTCACTCATATGGAGATGACTTCTTACCTAATTTATGCTTTCTGGTTTTCATTTGCTATATGAGTCTCATGTAAATAAGTTACACTATTTGGAAATAAGTGGTATAATTTTTTGAAAAATCATATTATCACACAGAGGAATAATCTCGAAGTGTCCAAAATGATGCTTTTGTGTTATATAGCCCCAAATAATAAGCAAACTTGACTAAACTTTTACTATTAGGTACCTGAAAGTGCTCTCTGTCATGTGACATTTTAAGCAATTCAAGACACCTTAGTATAGCCTAAAAATACTGGTTTTCCAGACTGTCCTGAACTTTTCTCATCTTTTTTATTTTTTGATGAACAACAAAGATGAAGGGGTTTATTATGGAGAGAAATGGAGGATGTTTTATATGTATTTATATGTAGAATATGGAGAAGTTCAAATACATGTTTATATAGATGAATATGTGTGTATACTCACGCATGTATGTGTGTATATATATATGTATACACACACACACACACACATATATATATATAAATATATATGAAGATTAGAAATATGAAAGAATGAGAAAATCTCTCTACCCCTCATTAGACTTATGAAAGAATGAGAAAATCTCTCTACCCCTCCCTTTCATCCTAACTGTAGGACTCAGTGGTATCTGAAAGTCCAAAAAAATTTAGAATCTTTTTATTTTACTGATTCTATCTGAATCACTTAAATTAGAAATTCAAATTAAAAATTGGGAAATTCTGGGTCAGCAAGTAGCATGGTGGTTAAGGGTGCTAGATTCTCACATGGCCAACAGTGGTTCAAGTCCTGGACCTAACAGCTTGCTTTCTAACTTTCCCTTCTCTCACTCTCTCTCACTCTCACTCTGTCCCTCTAAATAAATAAATAAATAAAGTTAAATAGAATAACTCTAAATAAAAAATTGGAAATTTTGTTCTTTTATTAACTATTGCATATTTTTTTGCACCAGTTACTATAGTATTAGCGAGAGCCTTATATTTATTTTTTTTTAATTTGCCAGAGGGCATGTATGCTCACCTTTGGCAGAGAGAATGAGAAGGAGAAGGGAAAACATCCCTAATGAGACCTGGACACACCAAAATACTTTCACCTCCATTTCTCCATCTTGTCAGGATTTTAGGCATGTATGCCCAGGCACATGGAGTGTTTCCAAGCTATCAAAGCTGAGATTCAAATCTTAACCACTAGAAGGAACTGGCCCTAGATAGAACCTTCTATAAGAGGTTATATATTAATATTTTGTGGCACAAGGAAGTCTTAAAGTCTTAAGGAAATCTACATACTATTGCTAAACTATTATCTTTACCTTTATTTGAAGTCTACTTACTAGACACTTGCAAATATTCTGTTTTCTTTATTTTTTTTACCCTCTTTTATTAACTGGCTGGTTGTGTAATAGCCTAAGTATATTCTGGAAACTATTAGTAACATTTTTCTTCACTACCAATGATAAAATGCACACAGCTGTGTTTCAGTGATATATAATGTTAAGACGTAAGCACACTCCATAAAATGAGTTGTAAACTTTTCCATATTATTCTGGGAATGCATTTCCAATGGCGAGCTACTGCATCTCTGAACTTCTAGAAATGCTTCAAGAAAGTGTGCTGAGTCAGCAATGAAGTTGGATGTTTACTGGAGAATTATATATGTAAATATAATCTGAGGTCCCACTTCATCTTAAGATTCTTTCATTGATAAACTGTAATAGATTTCAACAAACTAAAAATTCATCTGGGGGTGTTTCTATGCTTCATTGCTTTCTGCTTTCTTTCTTTCTATTTTTTTCTTTCATTCTTTCTCTCTTTTTTCCTTCCTTTTTCTTTCTTTCTGTATTTGCCAGAGGGCAGGTATACTCATCAGAAAGGGACAGAGAGAGAGAGAAAGTGAGAAAACACACTCCTATGGGGGATGGCCACACAGCAATCCCTATCATTCATCTCTTCTTCCTTTTGAGATTCAGGTGGACACACATGTTCCAGCCATGTTTTTTTTAAGCTGTACATCTGGGACTCAAACTGCTCAGTTGGCCATGTGGGGTCCAGTCACCTCAAATAGCATGCCACCAGCTGGCCCATTTTCATGATTTCTTTATAGGTTTACACTCAACTTTCTAAGAAAAAAATCTTAGTAAAATGAGCTTCTGGGGCTGATGGTTGTGTTGGTTAAGGGTGCTGAACTCCCACATGGCAGATATGGTTTGAGTCCTGGACCTGGCAGCTTGCTTTATCACTTTCCCTCTCTCTCTCTCACTCTGTTCCTCTCTGGTCAAATCAAATAAATAAATTAATAAAATAAATAAAGTTCAATAAAATAATTCTTTAAAAAAGTAAAAAGCTTCTTCACTTGGAGTCAGGAGGGACAAAGAACCATTCTCAGGCAAAAAGCAAATCTGTCCAGTTTTTACGTGGATAAATACACTCATGCTCTACCTAACAACATTTCAGTCAGTGAAAAATTGCATATATGATAGTGGTCCCATAAGATTATTAGACTATGCCATATACTCCAGGTGGGTTATAGGCTATACCATCTATATTAGTATATAATGTTCATGCAATGACAAAATCTAATGCTTCTCAGAATGTATCCCTGTCATTAAGTGATGCTTGGGTGTGTTTAAAATTATGAATGAGGGGAACCAGCAGTTAGCGTAATGGCTATGTCGCTGGACTCCCACGTAGTCGACTGCAGTTCGCGTCCCAGACCCGGTGGCTTAGAACTCACACCAGGCGCATGTGCGTGTGTGCCCAAGATCCCGAGAGAATGGAGGAGAAGGGATAGCAGCGTGACCATCCCCCCTGGGGGGTGATTTCTCGCTTTCTGTCTCTCTGTCTCTCTCTGTCTGGCGAGAGCACACGCCCTATAGCGAAAACCTCTCAAAAAAAAAATTATGAATGAGACTCTACTAATCTTGTCTCAGGGTTAATTAAGTTTAACTCCACCCAATCTGATTTTAAGCATTATTTGATATCTTCCTTTGATTTTATATATATATATATATATATATATATATATATATATATATAGAGAGAGAGAGAGAGAGAGAGACACAGCTAAGAGAGAGAGAGAGAGAGAGAGAGAGAGAGTCATCTTAAGGAAATATCCATTGCAAAGGACTGGAGCAATACATGAATAGTTGAGTTATTTATTTACCATGAAAATAAGACATTAATAGGTTTCAAGTACAAAATATGGTATATACCTTAAATAATCTCTCCAATTTTTATAATTTAAGCTAACTCAAAACTTTACTTACATTTAAAATTCTTCTAAGAAACATTTTAGTATTTATGAGCATCAAGGAAACACATCTTATAAAAGCACATTAAAATTTGGGAAATACATTTTTAGAAAACACAAATTTTAGCAGTAATAACTAATATGCATATAAATTATAAAAAGCATTAATGCAGGCACTTTTCATTCTCAATGAAAACTGTAACCTTGTGCAATTGGTAAAGTAGATATATTTCTGGTACAGAAATATGATTTGGAGGGAACCAGCAGTTAGTGTAATGGTTATGTCACTGGACTCCCACATAGTCGACCGCAGTTCGCGTCCCAGACCCAGTGGCTTAAAACTCACACCGGGCGTGTAGGCATGCGTGCCCAAGATCCCGAGAGGAGAATGAAGGAGAAGGGATTGTGGTGTGACCATCCCCCCTGGGGGGGTGATTTCTCGCTTTCTGTCTCTATGTCTCTGTCTGGCTGGCGAGCGCACGCGCCATATAGCGAAAATCTCTCCAAAATAATAATAATAATAATAATAATAATAATAATAATAAAATTTTTAAAAACGAAATATGATTTAGAAACCACTGTGCCATTTAAACTACTTCTCTCACCTAACTTTACTTATCAGACAGACATTCCCTTTCTTACTGGGCCAGTGTTCTTTGGGAATTTTATAATGCTATTATAGAGATGGGCTGTGTAATGGTGGATACATGAAACAAACACAAATCATAATGTATGATGTGGTAAAGAAAGCATCACTTTTCTGTATGCCCCTGTGCTATGCCTCACTCAATATGTTCCAGCCTGTCAACATCTTCTTCAGAATCTGGCACCTAGGATTAAAATTTAAAACACTACACTTAATGTCCTCTTACAATTGAAAAAAGCAAATGAACAAAAACTTATTGTCTTCCTTTGCCTTTCCAATACATCCATTAATACAGTAAAGGATTACATTTATTTTTTTTAATTTATTTTTTTATTATCATCATAATCTTGTTTATATTACATTGGGTTGCATATAACTTTACAGTGTATTACATTGCTTTTGCAAAAGGGATTACATTTATTTTTATCACCATGCTATTGAGGAATAGATCTCATGCTCAACTTAAACAATAAGTTATTTCTCACATGGTGTACACATAAAAATGATTTATCGTTCTATACATGTTGAATTTAGTTTTCAAAGTTTTTTTCAAGATCATTAATTTCAGGGGAATTTTATTCACCCTGTTGCTTTTGAATTATGATCCCACAGTTTCTCAATCTTGCTCTGTCATTCAGTGTTTGAACATACCTTCTCATTTTTGTGTTTTTTACAAATTTGATATCTATGCCTTTTATTCATTGGAGATAAAACAGAAGTTATTACATACATGAGTTTGAAACTCAGTTCTGCAATTAATAGCTTCTATACATGAGAAGTTATTTAACTTCTTTGAAAGTCAGTGCTCACATGTATGAAAGAGAAATTATTCTACCTCGTAGAATTTTAAAAGGTAGAAATTTTATTTTTGTAGCTCCTCGTGGAACTGGATGTGGTTTAACATAAACTAGACTTCTAATATATATTCTATGCTTATCCATGTCATGTATATGTAAAAGGACACAACCCTGCAAAATGCTACCCTAGGCCATCATCCTGAGCAGTAACACTCATCAGATTCTCTGCCACTAAAAGTCATCCAGTCTACCGTTTGCACTTTGTCCAAAATAATGTCACATAAAATTATGTGAACATCTTCCTAAAGTCAAGATATACTATGTTCCTATCATTCTAATCTATTACTTTAGAAATTTTATATAAAATAACATTTGTGGGAACTAGCAGTTAGCATAATGGCTATGTCACTGGACCTCCCATGTAGTCAACCGCAGTTCAAGTCCCAGACCCCGTGGCCTAAACTCACGCCGGGTGCGTGTGAGTGCGTGCCCATGATATCGAGAGGAAAATGGAGAAGGAGGGATTGCGGCATGGCCATCCCCCATGGGGGGTGATTTCTCTCTATCTCTCTGTCTCTCTCTGTCTTTCTGGCGAGCACACGTGCCCTATAGCAAAAACCTCTAAAAAATAAATAACATTTGTCTCTAAAGCTCCCATCATAAATATTCATAATCATTTATTTGTTCAGAAATCTATATCCATCTACTTTTAAAATAGAGAAAAAAAAAGGGGTCGGGAGCAGCAGATGACATAGTGGTTATGTTGTTGGACACCCACATGGCTGACTATGGTTCAAGTCCTGGACCTGGTGGCTTGAAATTCACACCAGACATGTGTGTGAATGTGTGCCCAAGGTCCCAGAAGGGGAATAGAAGAGAAAGGATTGCAGCACGGTCACCCTCTCTAGGGGATGATTTCACTTTCTTTCTCACTGTCTCTGTCTCTCTTCAGGAAGCACATGCATTCTAAGAGGAAAAAAAAAACAGAGAGAAACATTAATTGTTCTGATTTCTGAAATTATGAGTGGAATCTTCATTAAGCCCAGAGAGATTCCATTTTCAGAATCTTTTTACTTGTTTTAATATCAATATACAGTTCTCTAGCATCTTTTCTATTATAGGCAGAAGTTATCAGTGCACTGGATTATAAATAACCTGGGCAATGAAATCCAAACTTGAAAACAGACAGCTTGTCTCCTGGTCTACCTTGAGTTTCAGTGTTTCGATAGCCACTGCCTTGAAATTCTTCTCTGTTCAGTCTGGGATTATTCTTGTTAGGAGATAAAGGTCATAACAACATACATTTAGATTATTTCTTGACCTTTGTTTTTGTTTTATATACCCCAAACATTTTTTTATCTACTCCAAATAGGGGGAACTTACTTTTTTATTACCTTTTTTGACATATCCTGAAATCATTACATCATTGCCTGTATATTTGTATGTAAATCTACATATGGATTCATCTTGATTCCCTGTGTGTATGTATATCTGTGTGTATCTATTACATGCATATACATTTGTATGTATATGTATTTATCTGGTATGTTCTATATATTTATATATGTCTGTATGTATGTGTATGTAAGTGTGTGTGTGTATATATATATATATATATATAGAGAGAGAGAGAGAGAGAGAGTTATATCCTTAGCATTATTTTAACCCCCATATCTCTACTTATTCTTGGATTTAGCTTTCCTGATTCTGTCTTTCTGGTGTGTCCCCTTCTAAAATTGCTCTTGGTTGTATGTCCTCTTTCATTTATACATGACCTTCTCTAGAAATCACAGCATATTATAGATTTTCATGCAACATTTTCGATTCATTAAATTTTTTGAAACCTTGTTTTTTAAAGAATCTCATCTTTCTAAAGAGGATTCACTTTTTAGAATTTCAGGTCTATGTTGATTTTTATTTGAATTCCTTAGCATTAAAAGGTCAAAGTATGAGTTGCAAGGCATTCACTTTCTAAAGTAGAAATATATTAAGATAACAAGGTTATACATTCCCCAAATCCTAATCCCTTCCTTCTCATTAATTTGTTCAACATGTTTATTCTAAGTCCAGAACAGAACTCGCTTCATTAACCCCAAAATATTCTGAGGTGCTTTATTGTCTTTTTTTTTTTTTAAGAGAGAGTTTTGCTATAGGGTGTGTGTGCTTGCCAGAGAGACAGAGACAAAAAGAAAGTGAAAAATCCTGCGCCGCCCCACCCCCCGACCCTCAGGGAGGATGGTCACGCCACAATCCCTACTCCTCTATTCTCCTCTCAAGATTCTGGGCATGCACACACATGCTACTGGTGTAAGTTTTAAGTCTCTGAGTCTGGGACTCGAACCACAGTTGAGTACATAGGAGTCCAATGACATAACCATTATGCCCACTGATAGTACCTTAATGTCCTATTTTTAACTTTGAAATTGAAATGTAAAGTTGAGAGTATTTCCTAGATAATTGGACATAAATATCAATGGTCTGAAAAAACATGTATTTAACACTAAAGCAGATCTAATTTGAACTACTGCTCCAGCTTCTCATTTTACACAGTGTAGATATTCTCTTGGAAGATGTACACAAAACAAATTCATTGTGTGAGTTAATAATATGTAAATTTGCTTTGCTCATAGAAAAATACAAGTTCTAATTTTCATGTCTTATTCGATTAAAACATATAGCCTAAAAGCCATCTCTTTCAAGTAAATGAACCAGAGATATGATGATAAGATACTCAATGTGTTTTCTATTGAATAAAAATTTCCAAAAGACACATTTTCATTAAATGTAACATGGAGAAAATTATTAATATCACTTTATCTAGTGGTTGTTTAGGGTGAACAATGGTAGTGGATGATATTCTTAGTGTGTAATAATAAACTATAATTTCAATATGCCTATAATTTGGTGTATGTCATTACAACTATAGCCACAATAACCAGCATAACCTAAAATCATTTCACCTAATTATAAGTAACTACAATTTGATGATAGAAATCACCAACAATCAATGCATAAATGAAGTAATAGGAGCTGTTCGTACTTATAATTTAAAGCTAACTATTGCAAAAATATTTAAAGTATTTAAATTATTCTGTACTCAAGTACTAAGTGAGATGTAGACAATTTTTCTCTTTCTTTCTCGTCCTTACTACATCATCTGTCAGGAGGGCATCTAAAGTTCTTGGAGAGATAAATGACAATCCCGTTTTGAATCACCAACATTATAAACTCTATTACATAAAGACAGACATTTTAAAAATACTTTTGTTGTAACCTCATCATAGTCCATTTTTTCATTGGATAATAATCTCTCATTTTTCTCTACAACATGCCTCTGAATGTTTAAAAAGCATTTAAAATATTTTATCCATCTTTTTCTCCTATAAAATACTCTGCATTTATTTTCCTATTTGTTAGTCATATTTTCATCTTTAAGTAATCTACATAATTCTCATCAACTTTTGAATATATTCATTTTCTGCAAAACGTAAGCAGTCATTCCAGGTTGTTTACCTTCTTTATCAGTGAGTGAAAATCTGGTTTCAAGAAATTAAAAGGATCGGGAACCAGCAGTTAGCATAATGGCTATGTCGCTGGACTCCCACGTAGTCGACCGCGGTTTGCGTCCCAGACCCGGTGGCTTAAAACTCAGGCCGGGCGCGTGTGCGTGCATGCCCAAGATCCCGAGAGGAGAATGGAGGAAAAGGGATTGCAGCGTGACCATCCTCCCTGGGGGGTGATTTCTCGCTTTCTGTCTCTATGTCTCTCTCTGTCTGTCTGGCGAGTGCACGAGCCCTATAGTGAAAAACCTCTTCCAAAAAAAAAAAAAGAAAAGAAAGAAAGAAAGAAAAGAAAGAAATTAAAAGGATCATTTGGATTCTTTGATTATCCTTTAAAGTAATCTGGTTGTGACTACAGGTTGCACTTGTAATCTTACAAATGTACACTGTTGATCACCACAGGACCGCATGAGATGGTATCAATAGCTGGTAGGAGTTATCTACTATTATTAGAAAATAAACTCAATAGCATAAACTATGCCTCACATTTCAGCAACTAATACATTTGAAAGGTATTGAAAGCTTTTACCTTTCTTGAGACCAGCAGATGGTGTAGCAGTTAAGTCACTGGACTCCCACATGGCTGACCATGATTCAAGTCCCGGGCCCAGTGGCTTAAAAATCATGCCGGGCACATGTGCATGTGTACCCAAGATCACAGAAGGAGAATAGAGGAGAAGGAATTGCATCATGGCCATCCCCCTGGAGGATGATGTCTCACTTTCTTTCTCACTGTCTCTGTCTCTCTCTCAGGCAAGCACATGTGTCCCAACTTCAAAACCTCTAAAATTTAAAAAAAAAAAAGCTTGTATCTTCCTTTTTGTATTACATTGGATCTATTTTTGAATCATAATGTCTTATCTATAAATTCCTGGTAGTAGATGACTATCATATAAGAAGAATTAAACTTCTAAAATGTCATTCCCTTGATTTAGAAATCAGCCTAAGATAGTTATTTTCAAAAGAACAATTTAGAGCCCTGCAAGTGGCATGGTGGTTAAGGGCACTGGTCTCCCAAATGGCAGACTACAGTTCAAGTCCCAGACCTGGAGGCTTGCTTTTTCACTTTCCCTCTCTCTCTCTCTCTCTCTCCTCTCTTTATCTCTCTCTCTCTCTCTCTCATTCTGTACCCCCCTGTTCAAATTTAAATAAATAAAGAATGATCAATAAAATAATGATTTAAAAATCAATCTCTGCTAATAGAATGAACAAATGTTTTCTTTTCCTCTAAATCAAACTATCTAGAGCCTTAGCTTTGTATAGAATTACCATAATAAACGTTCCCTTTAAAAAACAATAAATAAAAATACTGCCAATACAATTGTAACTTCTATTCTTAACATTTATTCAGTTCCAAATAGTATGTTTTGGAACCTAAAGAATTGTTTATCACATGCAGTATCTTTATTCACCATAATTTGAAAATCATGCATGATCATTAATATCCTTTAAAATCATAAATCATTATTTTTGGAAAAAACATTCTGAAAAAGTGTCACAACTTTTCAAAAAGATCTCCAGGGCTCAATTATGTATATGTAGTAACTGTAATTTAAAGAAGAGGATATGTCCAATTAAATCCATAAACCAAGAGGTATTTCAATCCTTTAACTTCCTGCTCATTTCCTGAAATCAATCTTAAAGCAGAGTAGGTAAGACACACTCATTGAAAGTAATCCCAACAACTCATTTTCATTTAACTGTTGTTGATGAAGTACTCCTTTCAAATACTATGGTGGTCTGGCAGGTGGTGCAGTGCCTAAGGTACAGGACTCCCACTTGGCCGACCATGGTTCAAAGCCTGGACTTGTCAGCTTGCTTTCTCACTTTCCCTTTCTCTGTATTTCACTCATCAAATTAAAAATAATCATAATAATAACAAATAAAATGAATAATAAAATACTATTGTAAGGAGCATCTGCTAAGCATACTGGGAATATAAAAATAATAACAGGAGAAATGTTATATACATGAGGTGAAAGAATGAAGAGGAAAGTTTGCTGCCTGATTTTGCCTAAAGCAAGTTCTTACTTTTCCTGTCAGCATTAAAAATTGATAAAGATAATAAAAAAAGATAATCATTCAGCATACTACCAAATAAGTAGGCACTTAATAAAAAAAGGTTATCTGATGAACTACTAAAGCAAGTTACCATTAATACTATTTTGTTTTATGAAAAGAAAGTGACATTTATGAAATTGTTTTGATGTTAATCTATTTTATTCTTACAAATATATAACTATAAACATAGATTTTTATTGTTACAAATAATTAAATTTATTTTAATATACAAAATTTTCATTATTCTTTGGTTTTTGGCAGTGTTCTAACAATTACTATAACAAAATTGATACATTACTTTTTTTTTTTTTTGAGAGGTTTTTGCTATAGGGCACCTGAGCTCGCCAGACAGAGAGAGATAGAGAGACAGAAAGCGAGAAATCACCTCCCAGGGGGGATGGCCACGCGTCAATCCCTTCTCCTCCACTCTCCTCTCGGGATCTTGGGCACGCACACACACGTGCCCTGCATGAGTTTTAAGCCACCGGGTCTGGCACGTGAACCGCGGTCAACTACATGGGAGTACAGCGACATAGCCATTACGCTAACTGCTGGTCCCCGGTAGTGTAGGAGGATTTTAAACTGATACATCAGTGTTTATATTTAACTGCTTCCAGTAAACTTGAACCAATGATTTAGGTATTTCCAGTTGATAAGAAAAACTAAAATTTGTTAGTGTTATGGAAAAGTTAAGTTTATTTTTTATGTAATTTATGATTATTTTTGTTAATTAATGCTGGATGAGTCAAATTTTGAGATTTGTTTAATTCCTTAATAAAGCTGCCTATCAATCTAGAGGGAACTAAAAATATTTTTTTAAAAAAAGTTGTTATGCAAACAAAACCTCTAGGAAAATGACAGAATTTATCCTCTATAATCTTTGGGTGAACTTAGTAAAAGCATTCAGATCCATCTGACAATTAATCTTAGTGAATTAATGTTTCCTTAGAAACCAAGTAATTAAATCATGATATTAATCATTTATTTTTAATGAGAGGTAAAAGCTACAGAATGAAAATAAGCTATTGTGTTCAAAGGAAAAGGCATGTGAATGACAAGAAAATGAAATTAAAATAAAAACTCTCCTCTAATTTATAGCTCATTGCTCTAGGCTCAGTATGTAATAATATTCGGAGCAACTAATTCTGAATCACTGTGTGAAGACTTCACATTTGCATCAGGTGTAACAATCATATGTGAGTGCCAGTAGGTAGCATAGTGGTTAAGGTGCTGGATTCCCACATGTCTGGCCACCATTCAAGTCCTGGAACAAGTGGCTTAAAAATCACAAACACATAGATAAGTAAATAATCAAAGATTTAAAAATATGTTTAAAAAAATCATACATGATAACAGCTATTACTAACCCTAACAAATACATAAAAGACATTTGATTTTAATAACTTGTTCAAGGTCACCTAGCTAATAAATAACAGGAGGGGATTCTAAATCGGGTCTATATAATTCAAAATCCATACTGCTGAGATTAGCAGTGTCATGGTTATGTTGCTGGACTCCCATGAGGTCGGATATGGTTCGAGTCCTAAATCTGTGGCTTGAAACTCATACCGGGCACATATATGTGTGTGTACTCAAAATCCTGAGAGAAGATTAGAGAAGGGATTGCAGCGTGGCCATCGTCCCAGGGGTTATTTCTTATTTTCTGTCTCTCTGTCTCTCTCTGGCAAGGACACAAGCCCTACGGCAAAAATCTTTCTAAAAAAAAGGGGGTGGGGAGGGGAGGGCAGCTGGAGGCGTGGTGGTAAAGGTGCTGGACACTCCCACATGGCCAACCATGATTCAAATCCCATACCTGGTGGCTTGCTTTCTCACTTTCCCCTCTCTTTCTTTGTATCTCTCTCTCGGGTCAAACTAAAATAAGTGAATGAATAAATAAAATTAAATAAATAATTCTAAAAAAGAAAATAAAACCATGCTCCTAACCACTATTATCATAAGAATTCATCAGAAAGCCCATGTGTTATGATGCGATTCTTTTGGAAAAGATGACTGCACTAAAATAGCATGTAGAAGTTGTGAAACGATTTTTTAAATTAGTAGTTCCTCTGTTAATAATCTAAGTGCCATACTTAGAATTTGTCATAATTGTTTTAGACTTTCCAAACTTGTATTTTCAAACTTTCTTCCTGATTCTAATATACAGCCAAAATTTAGAATAAATTTACAACTGAGAAAGACTCTACCACAGTAAAATTCCAGTTTCTCACTTATCCAAGTTTAAAAGGCCATAGATTAAGAGATGTGATGAAAAATGTAGATTGTCCTATCTTGCGTCCTGCCCTTTTTAGTATTTCATTATTACTAAGGTTGGACTGAAAAAAAACAAAAGCTCCAGTCAATTTCCTGTTGCTTTCCTGGATATGTAGAGGTCATCATGCATGACTTCCTACTGAATCTGGGAGTCTGCTTTTTGGAAACCTACATTAGTAATCTATTTTTTCTCATGGGTCTTGCATATGAGCCTTATTAATTAGTCTTCCTTTAATGCAAAACATAATGGCCCAGTACTTTTAGTTAGTTAAACTAAAAGAATATAAATGGAATGCTTTCAACCCACTGCTGTTTCTAAGCTGAACTACATTCTTCTTGCTATAAAGTAAACTTTTCAAGAAAGGAGAAAAATTATATACTTTTCCATAGTGTATTATTTCCGCCAAGTCCTCCAAATGTTAGGCTATATGTTTTGCTTCATTCAGTTACAGCCCATATTATCAAAATCCCCAATAAATGAGTTTTTCATGTTTTTAGGAACTGGGTAGTTTTAAAATGTATTATTTAAGTTTTAAAATTTCAGATAACTGCCTCAGAAAGCAATCCCATTATCTTGCTCTGAGTGTTTGGAGTGTTTGATGTATTTGTTATAGGCCTTGATATGTATTGTACACTATTGGAAAAAGATAATTATTACTTTTTGTTTTGTTTTTACTTTTTGCATGTGTGCTCACCAGAGACAGAGAGAGAGAGAGAAAGTGCCCCCTGGAGGGATTGGTCATATCACAATCCTTTTTTCTTCACTCTCCTTGGATTTGGGGCATGCACACACACACACACACAGAGTGAGTTTGAAACCACAAAGTCCAGGACTCAAACTGAGGTGGGCCGTGTGGGAGTCCAGTGCCTTAACTATTACATCATCTGCTGGCCCTAAAAATTAATAGTCATTTGTTTGCATCCTACTTAAAATACAGTTGATGCCACAGATACATAAATAATGCTATGAGTAAACTATTGGGTCGTCAGAAAAATCATGATGCATTTTTCTGTTTTTCTATGCAAAAATGCATCATGGCTTTTCTGACAGCCCAATAGTTTATTCCAAATTGAACATATTTATATCTATAATCTATAATCCTCCACTCCTTCCTTCACTTAATCGTTTAATCTAGTCATTTCTTATTTACTAACATGATTTGTAAAATAATATTAATAATATACATCATGTTGAATATTTGTGAGGACAAAACAAATAGTGTTTCATTTTTTTACCTAAATAATTCATAATACAATTTCACTTCATTGAACCCTGCAAATTATTTCAGTGATTTAAATAATTGGTTTAGCAATTATACATTTGAATCATAAGAATCAAAGGAATCTCTTTTAAGTTCAGACACTGATATTCTTCTACAGATCTCAAAACAAAAGATAGAGTGGAATATTTAGACTAAAATATGAAATTAATATGATAATACTACACATAAGTATGTATGCTACACTGGTCTTGAGAGGATTGGTCTAATGTCGTGTACTAACTACATTAACAGCAAGTTCTCTTCAACGCTTATTGCTTGGACCATATCATGTGCATTTACAGGGGCATTTACTCTCTCCTAAATAACTTTTAAAGTTGTTGAGTGACTTTTGTAAATTACAGTCTTAAGAATCTCTAAGAAGACTAAAAGCATATTCTACCATGTGTTTGCCATGTCTCCTTCAAGTACACAAAATGAATGAATGAATAAAACTGGACCTAGCTCACAGTCTTACTACAATTATTTGTTAATGGGCAGTGATTCACAATGAGCAATCAGTTCTTACTCATGAGCTCCATCATTACAGAATTACCTCAGAATCCTAAAGAAATCCTGGGTCTTCAAGTTGTATTGACTAGCTGCTAATCCAAACCTCTTGACAGTGTTAAATTATTATTTTAGGGTCAATGAAAAGTATATATCAATTCCCATGTATGTAACATGAAGTATTAACTCTCATGTAAGCAGTTAGGCTTAAAAAGTAATTCAAGAAAACAAGAGACTGTTCTGGTATGTTTTCTTGAGTTGATCTTTTATCTGGCATGGAAACTTCCTTGGGCTAACATTTGTATAGTGACAAACACTTGAAATACCCCAGAGGTATTAGGACATAAGAAAAGAGGGTATTATAAGAATTATATGGTGTGGGATGATTATAGATCAGAAACTAAAACTGTACTCTATTAAACATAGTCTCTTGCTTATAATCTCAGTCATATAACCCCAGTGTGCACCAGTACCATCCCAGAGGTAGCCTTTGTTTCTTAACATTATTTTGCTTTATAAATTGTGAATAATGACAATGAAAAGAAGATGTTTAAATGTTTATATTAGGCACTTTTTATCTGAGCTCCTTATTTGATCATTAATTTCTCCTTCTCTGTAATAGGACTGTAAGAAGTTTACTGTTTTGAAGCTACTAAACAATGCCCACACAGCTGACAGTCTCAAGAATGATTGTAAAGTGATAGAGATAGATGCTATAGGTCACACTTTGTAAATCTGACTGAAGCAAAACTAGAATACTAATGAAAGTCAACAACCATTTTCTTACCTACTCCCAATTTGTAATTCTTGCCCTGGTGGCACATACATTACAGACTGAATATTGTTTTCTAATTTATAGCAGAAACTCATTGGAGTGACTCTGGCTTTGTTTTTTGAATAGCCGGTAAACTCATTGCCTTAATCATAAATGCGTACTGCCCTGCAAAGGTATGTAAATAAAGTAATTTCTTTTAAGCATAGTTTTTAAAACAAAGTGCTGTACAATATATTAATAAATAGTTAGGGGTTTATTATCCATAAAACCAGTGGTAGGAGGGAATTCCTTCACTATGTGACTTTCACATTGAATTATTACTTCTTGACAGTTCTGTCTAATAGGAGTTTACACTATGGTCCATTCATAGTATGTTCAAAGAAACAACAAAAAGAGTCCATTAATTCCTTCTGGGCAGGCTTCAAAGTAATCTCTGTGTTATCCACTTTTTTTTTTAATTGTCTATTTTCTTTTTTTTTTTTTTAATTCATGATATAGAATGTGTGTGCACATGCAAGAGTGAGAGAGAAAGGAGAGAGAAGCATCCCCCTCCGGGTCTGGTCATCCCATGATCTGCTTTCTCCAGTCCCCCAGCCTATGATGAGATCTTGGACACTTGCAAGTGTGCCTGGTATGTTCCAGGCTGACCAGATTGGAGATTCAAGCCACTGTCACAATGAAGGTTCCAATTTCATTTCAGCAGTGAGACATGAAGAGGTGAATGAGGGAACATATTGTCAAATAGAGGATAATGCAGCCCATCCCACATATGAATAATGGGCTACACATAGAATAATAAGCATCATCAAATTTGTATGAAGATCAAAGATGGGAGAGCAGAATGGAAGGATGGATGGATTCATTTTATGAATGCTTACTATATGCTAAGACTTGTTCTAGATTTTTTCATTTATTTCATTTAATTTAAACCACAAATTCATGTGATAAGCATTACTATCCTTATTGTACCAATGAGGTCATAGGACTTAGTAGTAGATTGAGTATCAGACTTAAGGTTCTGTCCTTTCTGTCTATCAATTTCTCCCCCAAAATGAGATGTACAGAATACTAGTTCTGGTACTGTTCTCCAATGAGAAACTCACTTCTTTTTGGTTCTCACTGTCTCTGTCTGTTTAATGAAGAGAAAAGACAAAGATGCTTGATAAAAGTTCTACCAGTTCTACTATATTTTTGTTCTAAAGGGTAGTCCTTTGAAAGTCTCCTTGAGGCTGGCTACCAAAAGGATGCGGCCACCAAGGAGAACAAAAGAAAATAACTGAAAAAGCAAGCTAGCATACCTCGCCAACATTGGATCCCCATCAATGCAATAAATTCAAGGACTTTCTTTGATACTGAATTGCATGTTATAAAGCAATTTTGTACTGATGGTCACAATGAAACTATAAGGAGAATAGGATATTATTCTGTTTAACTATTAGAGAGTGCATTTGCTTGTCAGAGCGAGACAGACACAAAATACCACAATCTCATCTCCTCCATTTGTTCATCCTGTCAGATTTTGGGGCAGAAAAAAACAGATGTAGCATAGTTTAAAGCCACCCACACTGAGATTCAAATTTTGGTCAGCCTTGTGGGATCTAGTTCCTTTAACCACTAAGTGATGGGGTAGCCAAACAGGATATTCTTTTTTAAATTTTACAGAGAACTGAAGTATTAGTCCTGATACAAAGTTTAGAGGTGAATTTTAATCCTTTAGTAAGCAAATGATGTAATATATTTAGTAAATAACATTAACGCTTACTTCTAAAGTAATTTTATAAGATAATAGATTCCAAACTCAGTTAACTTTATTATTATTATTATTATTATTATTATTATTATTGGAGAGCTTTTTGCTATAGGGTGCGTGTGCTCGCCAAAAAGACACAGAGACAGAAAGCAAGAAATCACTCCCCCAGGGCGGATGGCGACGCCGCAATCCCTTCTCCTCCATTCTCCTCTCGGGATCTTGGACACACATGCACACATGCCTGGTATAAGTTTAAGCCACTGGGTCCAGGACTCGAACCATGGTGGACTAAGTGGGAGTCCAGTGACATAGTCATCATGCCAACTGCTGATCCCAATTCAGTTAACTTTAAAGAGAGTTAACCTAAAAGTAAATGATAAATATCAATCTCAAATTCAGCAAGAAAAAAAATAAAAAAAAACAGAAGAAAATGCAGAAAACCATAAAAAGTGGTAAATATGTATGAGAGAAGTGCAGAGATAGCTCTG
Organism: Tupaia belangeri chinensis; assembly: GCF_000334495.1. Lineage (NCBI taxonomy): Eukaryota > Metazoa > Chordata > Mammalia > Scandentia > Tupaiidae > Tupaia > Tupaia belangeri. The sequence continues at coordinate 1,901,550 of NW_006207163.1, forward strand.
AGAAATCATAACATAATTGAGAGTAGTTATTTAAGTGTCAGTGTTGATGTTTAAGGATGTAATTTCAATAATTTTTAAAATTTGCTGGAAGGAGAACCAGCAGATGGTGTAATGGTTACATTGCTGGACTCCCAGGTGGTTGACTGAAGTTCAAGTCCTGGGCTTGGCATGTGTGCATATATGTCTAAGGTTCTGAGAGGAGAATGGAGCAGGAGGGATTGTGGTGTCACCACTTTTGAGGTTTGGGTCATCATACACGCATGCCCAGCATGTTTCTCAAGCCATCAGATCCAGAACTTCAACAGTGCAGTCCCCTATGTGGGATTCTACTGTCTTAACCACCATACTACTGAATCCCTTCAATATACTTTTTGGACAGAATTTTCTCTCTTTTTCTAAAAACAGTAAAATAAATTTTGACTAAAACTGAATAAGGACTTTTCTCTTCAAATCTAAACTAGTTTCAAGGTTTGAAATTACAGAAGCTCCTGAAAAGGAAAGGGGAAAAAAAGGGAGAGAGTATGAGAGAAAAATCAAGGAACAGGGAGGGAGGGAGGAAAATTACATAACTTGAAACAAAGGTTTTTCATATCTTATTTTATCTATAATTTGTATCTCTGAAATTAAAATATTGATTCATAGAGAAGTTAAGCAAATTGGAGATATGAGTATATTCAACTGCTTAAACTTACTTTATATAAAACATTTAACAATCAAAACCCTAATTCAGTATTATATTTGGAAGAAGGTAAACTGTGGATTTTGCATTATATTAATGTCAAATCTTCACTCGGAAAAATAAGTGAAATAATTTGGATCAAGTGAAGAAGTTCCAAATGAACATTTTTTTAAAAAGCAACAGAAGCAAATAAACAGTGGTAACTCCCTCTACTCATTTCAATAATCGTTTAATATCTTAAATATCATTAAAGTACTGCACCATCTTCACTCCCCCAATGCTACGAATCCTTTAGCTGAAGGGTTTATGTTGTATCTTTGTGTGATCAGTCTAGTCTCACTCTTTTCATGACTAATAGATTCTTTTGGCTTTCTTGTTCATCTCTGCAATAGAGGGAAAATGTGTGGTTTTCTTTGAAAAGACAGAGCTATCCTTAGCTATATTTAGGAGGATACTAGGATAAAGTTCCATTTTCCTCTCCATAGCTAATTTTAGGATACTTAAAAATAGCTCTGGGGCCAGCCTGTGGCTTGATGTTAAGGTGGCTGGATCCCATATGGCAAACTGTGCAGTTCAAATCCTGGAGCAGCTTGAAAAACACAATGGACAATCTGTGCATGCATGCTCAGAATCCCAAGAGGAGAATGGAAAAGAAGGGATTATGGCATCGCTAGCTTCCTGGGGGCTTCTCTCTCGCACTCTCTCTCTCTCTCTCTCTGTGTCTCTGTGTGTGTGTGACTCTGAGGTGATCACACACTCCCTTATGCCAAAAAGAAAATAAACTAACAAATCTCTTACACTCTGTTGCAGAACTTCCGAAACCACTGCTTCCATTCTAGCTGCTACTTGAATTCATTCATGTGTGAAAGAAAGGCTAGAGGGACAATTTCTTTTCTTTTTTTTTTTTTTGGAGAGGTTTTTGCTATAGGGCACGTGCGCTCGCCAGATAGAGAGAGACAGAGAGACAGAAAGTGAGAAATTACCCCCCAGGGTGGATGGCCACGCCCCAATCCCTTCTCCTCCATTCTCCTCTCGGGATCTTAGGCACACACGCAAACACGCACACGCCCGGCGTGAGTTTAAGCCACCGAATCTGGGACATGAACCACGGTCGACTACATGGGAGTCCAGCGACATAGCCATTATGCTAACTGCTAGTCCCCGAGGGACAATTTCTTACATATATCTCTAGTCCAGCTCTTTCAAAAAATACATAATTCATTTCTCAGATATTTCCAATGAATAATTTGACAGGACCTCATTGTAGAATGATGACCTTGGTTTTTCATTAATACAATGCTTTCATGTACAGATGAAGATAAAACAATAAAACAAAAATTAAACATGAACATGACTCAGCACCCTGTCTCCAGGCAGATAAGATGTTATTATGGCGTCTTTGATAGATAACTGAATGCTCACTAACTGTTTTAAGAGGAGCTGCTATGAGAGTGTGGATGGCAACAAAACAATTTATATTTTGTAGTTTTACCAATATTTTGTCATCATTTCATCTGACCAACCAATGATTCCATGGCTGCCTGACAGACCTGTAACCATGAAATTACCTTTTACAATGAAAAGGCCACGACTGAACACTTTTGTAACTTATTTTAGAATTGACTTTAGTATATGCTTATTGGTATGTTTCTGTGTTTATTTGTGTCAATATAACACAACTTTCCAAGCAAGGTTATTCTAAATATAATTTGGTCCATGATAAAGAAAAAATAAAATTCTGTGGATTCCAAATCCCCTTCAATCTCATGTCACAAATGATGTGCTTCCCTAGTGTTTGATTCTCATATTTATTTATGTGATTAGCTTGGCTGAGGATGGAATTTGACCTTATGACACATTGTCCAATTATGCAGTTTTCCCACTGAGGTTTGGGTTAAATCTTTGAGAACAAGCTGAAAATTATAATCACATTTTTGTTTCCTCTACATTATGCTGAGTGAATACTGCCATGTGGTTGAATTAAATGTTTCCTAAAAACTAAATGTAATCAAACAGTGCTCTGTGAATTTTCTGAAATCTATAACGGGTATCCCCAAATCATATTTCAGGCAGTTTATCAAGCTGCTTCAATAATGTTAAAAGTTTTACTTTGAAGTAACTAAAATGCAAACATAATGCATATATTATTTCTGTTGCTTCTGTAAAAGCAAAACACTGAAGTTGTTGAGATTAGATTCCCATGTTAGTATTAAAACTCATCCAGTTTCTTCTACAAAATTGACTAATGGGAACCAGCAGTTAGCGTAATGGCTATGTTGCTGGACTCCCACGTAGTCGACCGTGGTTCGCGTCCCAGACCCGGTGGCTTAGAACTCACGCCGGGCGTGTGTGCGTACATGCCCAAGATCCTGAGAGGAGAATGGAGGAGAAGGGATTGCAGCGTGGCCATCCCCCCTGGGGGGTGATTTCTCGCTTTCTGTCTCTATGTCTCTCTCTGTCCATCTGGCGAGCGCATGTGCCCTATAGCGAAAATCTCTCCCCCCCCAAATAATAATAATAATAATTGACTAATAAAACAATCTACACATTCCATTTTCTGCCAGTGCCACAGATGGAAGCCGATTGGTTTGACTAAAAGGTTGATTCTTGCATATTTGCAAAGCAAAAGATAGGATTTTCTGGGCCAGCAAGTGGGTTAATGGTCAAGGCACTGGACTCCCACATAGTTGACTGAGTCTTAGGGTGACTGGAAACTCATGCCGGTTGCATGTGCCTGCATGCCTAAACTCTTGTGAGGAGAATGGATTGTGACATGGTCATCCTCCAGGGGGTGATTTCTTGCTCTCTTTATCTCTCTGATGAGTACGCACACTCTACAGCAAAAATTTCTCAAAACAATTTTAGAAAAAATGATCACAATTCTCACTGTTCTCCACACAAAGTTGAAGGTTATGTCTAAATGTTAAAAGAAAATATTATGATTACTCAGAACTACCTGCATTTAGATCTACCCTTTGTCATTTGGAAGAGTCCTCTCTTAGTTGTATTTTTTCATTATCCTGGTTTTGTAAAAATCAGACTTCCAATAAGTGACTTGTAAAACTTTGATTGTTATTCTTTGTGTTTGTAGATTTAATTTAATCAAAAGTAGTACTATTCACTGTGTGTGAAAAAAGATCCTGCAGTTGACATTTACTGATAAAAATGTGTACATATATAAAATATGTAAAAACTAATTATCTAAATGTTTCTACTTTGGATAGCACAAGTAGTGTTTGTAAATCATTGTCCTGTGATTTTTAAAGTCTGCAATGTGGCAAAGTAGTATGCTTGGTAGTTTCAATATCTGTTTGCGATTTATTAATCCAATCCCTTAGAGCGACAAATTGAGAATTGTTCAAAATCATGAAGGCTGAACAGCATAAAAACATTGTGCTTTTTAAAAAATATATATTTACTTTCATTTTATAGATCTTGTACTTTTTCCCCTTTCCAAGAAAAGCTCACATTTGTTATAAGCATAACTTTGAAGGTGTTGAAGTGAAACACTTAGGAAATGCAATGGAGGAAAAATATCTGACTAATTCTTTCTATTCTTTCATTTTTCATGTGGGCATAAATACCAAAACATACCTGCATGACAGTAAAATTGATTAAAAAAAGAAAACACAACCCCAAATGACAAATATGCTGAATTAAATGTTACATTAAATAAAAAATAAAAGTTAAATTAATAAAACTAAACTGCCAAAGTTGGGGAAGATCTTGAGAAGACTATTCAATTGCAAATACTTGAATTAGGTGCACCATCTAGCGGTCAAATTTCAAACCTACACTATAAATGTCTCACTTGTCCCAGTGAGGTGGTTTTAGTACTATACATTTTAGTTTCACTTCAGAAGTTCTGAAATTTTTATAAAAGTATCTGAAAAAGATATTATAATAATATGACAAAATATTTACTTTAGAAAAAAATATACCTAAAAAGCAAAAAATAGTATGTAAAACAAAGATTTTTTTTTTAATTCCTGCTTTTATCATTTTGCTTTATGAGGATATTAGTGAAGAAAAAGAACTGTAAAAAGAATATGACCTGGGGACCAGCAGTTAGCGTAATGGCTATGTCACTGGACTCCCACATAGTCAACCGCAGTTCACGTCCCGGAACCCAGTGGCTTAAAACTCATGCCGGGCTCATGTGTGTGCGTGCCCAAGATCCCGAGAGAAGAATGGAGGAGAAGGCATTGCGGCGTGACCATCCCCTCTGGGGGGTGATTTCTCGCTTTCAGTCTCTCTGTCTCTCTCTGTCTGTCTGGCGAGCGCACGCGCCCTATAGCAAAATGGGGACGCGCCGCCCCCCTAAAGAAAAAACCTCTCCAAAAAAAAAAAAAAAAAAAAAAAAGGAAAGAAATAGCCCTATGTAGATAAGAAGCAGACAAAATTGAATCTGAATTTTCAATACTATTTTAAATTTTAAACTGAAGGTTATATTGCATCAATATTATCACAGACTAAAAAGTAACTATCCTTCTGGAGATAGGAGAGGGAGAGGGAGGAAAGAAAGCAGGTTCTCACTGCACCGAGATCCTCCTGCCCTAGCCTCCTAATGAAGAGCTACAGGTGTATGCAATATGCCCAACATGTTCAGGTTGGCCTGGGAACCAAACTGAGGCCTCCCACGTGGCCTTCATCCTCCCAAATAGTGTTATTAACCGTGTGCCATCATAGCTGGACCCCATCTATTGATAGATTTTAATTAAGAAATTTCCAACTTGAAATTTTAATTCTTCTCATACGTACGAAGTCATAACAAAATGACCCTCTTACCTTTTCAGTTTCTGATATTTTATTCCATTTTCTTTCTTATGATGTTCCAAAAAGAATGGCTTGGTGATTCCGATGACACCTAACATGAATATTAGGAATACCCCTTCCTTTTCCTCTCATATTGTTTTTAGCAGTTTCTCTTGTTAAATAAAACAGAAGGATTTTTGCTCCACCAGATAAAAGGCACCTGAAATGCTAAGAAGTGACCCTTGCACTACTAAGGCCACTCAAAGTCTCCACTTGCTTTTGAAATCAGCAAGTAGGGTAAAAAACACCTGGTTTTATGAAAGACAAAAGGAAAAGCAAAAGAAAGATCAACCAGACACACAGCCAAACACACCCCTTTTAATATTACATGCCCCAGGAATAACACCTTCCCTCACTTACCGTCTGATTTTATATTGTCCTCTTGCTGTTTCAGGGCACAAGTGATGTTTAATTATACTTGTTAAGACAAAACAAGTAAATAACAAAAACATAAAAATGTAGAAGATTCCCTCTCTGAGGGACTGATGAACATATACTACTCATGTATTTATGTCTTATTAATCATGATCTAAACCTGCCAACGATACTAACTTTAATGGGCCAGAACATGGTGCAGCAGCAAAACAGGGCACTCGTCAAGGCTGACCCATATAGCAAGGGACCAGGTTTGTGTCTGGAGACCTCCCTGAGCATGCAGGTTCATGGGTGTTCATGATCCCAGCTGGCTGAAGCTGGGGGTGGATCAAGACATTATGATCCTGTTGGCAATCCTCTCTTTCTCTCTCTTTCTGTTTCTCTCTTGCTCATGGAAAAAAATAAATAAATTTTAAAACAAGTATCAAGATAAAATATTCTGCTCAATAATTTTACAGAGCTGAGAATCATTACTAACTAATGATTTCCCCAGTCAATACTTGAACCATCTACCAACAAAGACAGAAATTCGTTTGGCCTGGTTGAAACTACACAACTGTGCAGAAAGTAAATTGTTTAGTTTGGAACAATACAATACTAGTTAATAGTTAACATAAGTTTAAAGAATTAATTAGTTTATGAGGTCACAAGGAGATACAGGAAACTGCCAATGTGGGTAATTAGTAGGATAACCTGACTCCTGGTTTTCTCAGAATAGTTGTAAATTTTTTGATTTGTGATATATACTAGGCCTTCATTCCTCTCTCTGTAAGTCCTAATATTTATTCACAAACAAAGAGATAAGACAGTGTGAGTTCTTCATTTGTAGTAAAAGAAAATACCAATCAAATCAAAACCTTTATATTCATTTCATTTTTTAAAACTAGAATGCCTTATTTCCTGCTTCTTTTCCAAAAAAAGAAAATTATTTATATTGATAAAAATATTTCTTGCAACATGGTCAACAGAGTTTATGTTGGGCAATTGCATAATAACTTGGAAAATCTAATGAAAACATTTTTTTTTGGAAGAATTGACCATTTCAAGGGATTAGCTGAACTATGAAAATTCAAATTATAGAAGAATAGCTATTGTGATGGTTAATTTTCTGAGCCAACTTGATTGGCTTCAGGGGTACCCAGGCAGCTGGTAAAATATTATTCCTGGATGTGTCTCTGAGGGTGTTTCCAAAGAGATTAATTTGAATCCAGCAGAGTAGAGAAGATTACCCTCACCAACGTGGCTAGGCGTTGTCCAATCTTTTGAGGGCCCAGATAGAACACCAAAGCAGAGAAAGCGCAAATTTTCTCTTCACTTGGGAACATCTATCTTCTCTTGTCCTCAGACATCAGAGGTCCTGGCTCTTGGGCATTTGGAGTCCAGAACTTACACCCACAGCCCCTACCTGTGTCTCCAGCCCCCATTCTCAGCCTTTTGACTTCAGATTTAACTATACCATAGGCTTTACCAGCTCACCAGTTTGCGGGTGGCATAGCATGGGACTTCTTGTCCTGCATAATCATGGGAGCCAATTCCTGTAACAATCTCCTTTTTTATGCCAATAAGATATATCAGTTTGGTTGGTTCTGTTTCTTTGGAGAATCCTAACACACCCATGTTGAAAACTTCTTCTAATCAGTCTAAGAGATTTCCCACCATGTTTCCAACCAAGTGTAGCCAGTACAGATAAGTAATAAGCACTGGATAGAGAATCAGTGAACATGAAATACTAGATGGACTCAATGGGGTCCATGCTTATATCGCTTGTGTTTGTCCCTAAGGATTTCTTCCCTCCTTCAGGGCTGAAATATGATTTTCTCTTAAAGATCCTAGTTTTTAAAATAATTTCATGCACTAAATGCTTATCTCTTGCAGCGAATCTGCTTTCCAACTTCGTGTTCTGAAACTTTTCTTTCTAAACACCTGCTTTAGCCACCAGATGGCGATGTAATGCAAATTATAAGACTGACAAGACTGAAGCAACTAAATTCTCTCAATGAAGTATCCTTGTTTCCTTAGCTTGCTTTTCCTCACAAATAATTTTATTAATGGACATGTATTTGACTCATAAAGTGGGACCTTATTACTCAAACTTATCATCCTCCAACCACATCTTTTAGAATGCTGTTAAATCGTATGAAAAATTAGCAAAACTGTCTTGTATTAGTAAAAATAATTATTTTCTAGCTACTTGGTCACAATAGGAATATAGTATTTGTAATTTTTATTTTAACATTGTATGTTATAATCCTATGAATAGCAAAAATACGCACCTAAATAATAGAAAAATGTGTATATTGTACTCTTTTCTAACATAAGGATATTCATTTTTTGTTGTTAGCATTGGTAGTCTATTTTTTTCTTTTCTTTTCAAAACAATAGATATATTATTCCCTTAAAATTCTACAAAATAACTCTCATCTTTGTTAATTCCAAAGGCACTTACTATGATACAAATGTTCTGTGGTATGTGAATTGACACCTCAGAATGGACATAAGGTAAAAGGAATTGAAAATAAATGTCTCCAGTGTTAATGGAACTTTTGATTTCTTAAAGTACCTTCTCTGCCCCAACGTTTAGATAGCCTTTCTGGTTTCCCCACACATTCTTCAACGTTTATTTGTGTTATTTGCTTTTCTCTTCTATAAATATTCTAATTTCAACAGTTTAAGAATGTCCACGATGGGGCCAGCAGGTGCCATGGTGGTTAAGGGAATGGACTCCCACATGGCTGACCACAGTTTGAGTCCCAGATCTGGTGGGTTGAAAATCATGTCAGGTATGTGCACGTGTGTGTTCGAAATCCCAGGAGGAGAATGAAGAAAAATAAATTTGGGCATGGCCATCCACCCTGGGTGGGAGGTGATTTCTACCTTTCCCCAGACTTTGTACCCCCAAACCTTGAAATGAATAAAACTCTACATAAATCACCCAGATTCAGATATTTCTTAATTTTAGCAATGGAATGAACTAGAACTGGTTCTATAGACAGGAGCGACAGAAATGATGAAGTTGTTATAGATCTTGACCAAAGACACTCTCTCTTCATTGCTGCAATAAGTTTAACAGCTACTAACAAGCAAAGACAGTCTAATGTTGGAAGAACAAGAGAATCAGAAAGTAAAGAAGTATAGAAGGTCTGACATTTAACTCCACGAATGGACTCCCACATGGCTGACCACAGTTTGAGTCCCAGATCTGGTGGGTTGAAAATCATGTCAGGTATGTGCACGTGTGTGTTCGAAATCCCAGGAGGAGAATGAAGAAAAATAAATTTGGGCATGGCCATCCACCCTGGGTGGGAGGTGATTTCTACCTTTCCCCAGACTTTGTACCCCCAAACCTTGAAATGAATAAAACTCTACATAAATCACCCAGATTCAGATATTTCTTAATTTTAGCAATGGAATGAACTAGAACTGGTTCTATAGACAGGAGCGACAGAAATGATGAAGTTGTTATAGATCTTGACCAAAGACACTCTCTCTTCATTGCTGCAATAAGTTTAACAGCTACTAACAAGCAAAGACAGTCTAATGTTGGAAGAACAAGAGAATCAGAAAGTAAAGAAGTATAGAAGGTCTGACATTTAACTCCACCAGCACTCAGACAAGTTAGTATGATACACTTTCATGGATGCCAGCAGAAGATGTGAAACTCCTGGATCAGATCCTAACATGTCTATCACTCCCTGCAAACAAGTAGCATATGCTTCAAGTGTATACATTTCTCTTACCCTCACTCCACTTTATTACCATCCAAACCTCATGGAGATTACATAAAGCAACTTTGTGAATGCTGCGTGCAGTAAACTGATACTCATCTAAGAAATCCTGATTTAGGGAAACTCAGTCTCTTAAAATGAACTGCAAATAATGAAAATTCTATCTTCATAATTCTGAACCACAAGAATTTTGCACTCTAATCCAGAAGGAGATATCATCCAATCTTATAAGGCTGCTTTCTCTACAAATATTTAGGAACACTCAATCTAAAAGAAAGTCTACCTGTGCCTCTGTTCACAATTTATGCAAAAGTACAGAAGACCTGTGTAATACAGAGGTCAGTATCCGTGTGCAAATCCTCTTAATAAGTGAAGATACCCTTCCAGCACTCTCGACCCCACAGTAAACACAAAGCAATACAGTTCACCACCAGAGAAACTTAAGTCTGGTAAAATGAACATAACAACAGTCAAATCATAAGCAAGATTTATTACTGACTAGATTAATTCAACCAGTGCTAATGGGCTGACAGAAGAATAGATGTCAAGAGATGAAGCAATCAATAAATCAGACACAAAGATAACCCAGGGAATTCAAAAAGATGATGATTAGTATGTAAATATTTCCAGAAGAAAAAAATTAACACATATAAACAAATTAAAGATTTTAGCTCAGAGAGAAAGAAATTAGGGGGGAAAAATACACAATAAACACAGGAAAGAATTTTGCAGAAGATAGAGCAAAACACCCAAAAATTAATTTTTTTTTAAATGCCTCACTAGCAGTCTGGAAGAGAAGAAAAGAGAATTAATTAAGTTAAAATATGATGGTCATTGTGGACTTTTTTTTTCATATAATGCTTTTATTATGTGGATATAATTTTATCCTGCTCTTAGGTTGTTGTGTGTTTTAATCATAAAAGGGTATTGAATTTTGTCGTATGTTTTTTCTACATCTGTGGGGACACGTTTAAGAGAGAGAATCTGAGGTGTGGGGACTTGCTCTGAGCAAACACCACCTGCTCTTTTGGGGTTCGGCAGAACCTTGTAACTTGTCTTTCCCAGACCTTGGCTGCAGACAGAGCAAGGGTGGAAATTACTAGGGGCGTGCCAACAGACACATCTGATGGACTTCAAGAAACATTTTGACCCCAATTAGTAAAATTCAATCCCTGCTCTGCATCTGAAAAGTTCTTTAGCCTTCTCTGGGTGTGGTGGTGCACTCCTTATAGAGAAGTTCTTTAGCTCCTTCCCCACACCCAACAGCTAGTTCTCTGCATTAGAAAAGAAGATGAGATTTTCTCTTGATGGGATTATCACCAAGGGATACACCTGGCCTGGTATGACTAAGCCCTCATAGATTTGTTAATTGCTTCTTATTGTCTGTAACCTGGCAACCAATCTCTGAAGTGATGTGAAACATACATATGTAATGTCTCCTTGTACTATAAATAAAGACGTCCAGTTCCTCTGGGCTGCACAAGTTGCTTGGGCTACCTAGGCTCAGGCTGCCTGTGTCCATTTCTGCTCTATCTCTTTGTCTCATTCTTTCCAATTCCCTGGTCCTGGCGAGATGGAGGGCTCTCCCTTTCTCGTTCTCTTTCTCTTCCTCACCAGCAGCCCTCTGATCAGGATTCAGCCAGACCCAAGCCCTGGGGCGGACGCCGATATACATCAAGACTGAAAACTTGGACATGAGAAGTTTCTGAAATGTCCTATGCCTGATGGCTTCATTGGTGAATTTTACCAAATACTGAAAGATGAACTAAACCCAGTTCTTTTCAAACTATTTCAACAAACTGAACGAGAGAGAACACTCCCTAATTTATGAACCTAGGTTTTCCCTAAGACAAAGTTGAATATGCTATAAAACCAGAAAACTACAGACCAATATAACTTATGAACATAGCTGCAAAAATCCTTAATGAAAATGGGACCAACACATGGTGTACTGTTTACATCGCTGGACACCCAGATGGCCGACTGTGGTTTGAGACCCAGATCGAGTGGCTTAAAACTCACACTGGGTGAGTATACATACTTGCCCAAAATTCCAAGGGGAAGATGGAGGAGAAGGTTTTGCAGTGTGGCCATCCCCCCTAGGGTATGATTTCTTACTTCCTGTCTCTCTGTCTTTCTGTCTGTCTGGTGAGTACACATACCTTAGAGCAGAAATCTCTCTAAAGAAAGTCCTTAATGAAAATATTAGCAAGCAAATTCAGTAACATATTAAAGCATGATACACCATGACCAAGTAAAAATTATTTCTGGAATCCAAGAATAGTTCACATAGTAAAACTGATCTATATAATATACCACGTGAACAGAATAAAAGAAAAAATCTGCATGAGCCTCTCCAAAAGTATTCAACCACATACAAATGTTGGAAAGAGCACATTAATTAATGGCTTGTGGTCAAGTGACTTTGGTTAACTTTACATAGTATATCCCCTGTTTGGAAATTCACTAAGATGCAGAGCTAGAATGATTATAGGTGTTATTTATGCAACTCCTAAAATTATACTGCTGAAAGGGTGTTTAAATGACCTAGTTCTTAGCACAGTACATCAAGAAAAGATGAAGAGATTTATTTCAAATTGACCAGACATTTGTGTTCTAGGCATATTTCATCTTTGTGTCTTGCTGACATTGGAACAAAGCTACATACTTATTTCAAAGTCTGCTTGAGTTTACTTTGAAGCAGGCAAGCCAAAAGGACTCAGAACAGGCCTACTTGCATCAAATCTCATAGATTTTTTGAAGTTGTCATGCTTTTTTGTGGTCATTAGAACTACTCAGAAAACTTGTCAATCTTTGTCTATGGGAAAAAAAGATTCTGGTTCTGACTCTAATATCTGCAAGTTTACTTATTCAGTTGTTCAACAAACTAAGCTTGAGGAGACATCATTGAATCAGAAATGGGTCACCCATACCTAATAAAAAAAAAATGAAAGCATTCAGTTTATAACAAGATGATTTCACAGAAGTAAAGAGTAGAATAGTGATTGGCTACTCGAGGCTGGGGAGGGGCGGACGGCTAGGGCGATGCTGGGTAAAAGATAAACAATTCAGTTGCATAAGAGTAACAGATTCTACTCATTAATACTTTAAGCCACTCAGTTTGTAGTAAATTATAATACTCCTAGTATATAAGAATAAAGCATCTGCTTCAAAAAACATGTTTTATGTAGAAAAAATAGTTATTTTATATTTTTCCACATATTTACTATATCTAACATTCTTCATTCCATGTGCAGATCTGATTCTATTTCTATTACTTTCTTTCAGCTTAAGGTATTCCTGTAATATTATTTTAGGGTAGATCTACCAGCAGCAATTTCTCTCAACTTTTCTGTATGTGAAAATGTCTTCATTTTGCCTTGATTTTCCATGGACATCGTTCTCTGGGTTGAAAGATATTTTCTATTTTATCACTGACTTCTGGTTTACTGTTTCTTAAGGCATCAAGAGTGACTCATCTCTTTTTTTTCTTTTTTCATTGCATGTGTACCTTCTTCCATTGGCTGCTTTATGATTTTTCATTTTCATTGAATCTTTAGATACACTTTGATGGTGTCTGTTTTCTGTGTAGCTTACTTGAGGTTTGCTGAATTCCTTATCCCTTTTTTTAGAGAGAGTTTTGGTATAGGGCATAACACTCGCTAAAGAAACAGAAACAGAAAGACAGAAAGTGAGATATCACTCCCCAGAAGGAATGGCCATGCCTCAACTCCTTCTCCTCCATTCTCCTTTCAGGATTTTGGGCATGCACGCACATGCGCCCATTGTGAATTTCAAGCCTCCAGGTCCAGGACTCAAACTGTAGTTGGCCATGTGGGGGTCCAGTGAAGTAACCAATATGCCACACTACAAAATACTCCAAACTTGGTGACAATGAGGTACAATTTTATTTTGCACATAATTTTGAGAGATCAGGAATGCAGAAATGATGTGGTTGCTCACATGGGAATCTGAACCCTCTGCCCTCCCTTGTCTGTGCACTTTCTTGCACCCACGTAACGTTTTCCTAGTAAGGCGATCCTCACCACAGGCCAGCACCATGTTCTCAGAGTTTTCAGCCTCCCAAACTGAGTCAAATAAGTTTCTATTCTTATAAATTACCAAGTGTTTGGTACTTTGTTATAGCCACAGAAAATGGACTAAGACACTATATAAATAGAGAGCAGTGGAAAGAAAAGAATAATCTTACAATACGTCTGTTATTTATAAAAATGTGGATAGTGTATATTTTTTAAAAACATTTTAATAATTTGCATTTTATCAGTTTATCTTTTGTTTAAAAAATAAAGAAGTAGAAAAAGGCTCTACTTGCCTTGATTGTTATCATTTTAATTATAAGCAGAAAATATTTTTGAAATTTACTTATTAAGTTTTGTATTCACACTAGTGTCTATATGACTGACATGCTGACACATTAATAGTCTGGTAGAGAGAAAGCAGATATTAATTCAATGCCTACAACACTTACATGTTGAAAAATTTAAAAAGTGAATGTCTGACTGCCTCCATGTGTATAGATTCAAAGTTTTTGTTTATTTGTTCATTTGTTTATAGAGCAGAGCCTGAGGAAAAGTTCCATCCCAATCAAGAAGTCTCTTCCTTGTATTCTGATGGCTTTTCAAAGACATGCATGATTTTTGTTCTTTTTTGCTGGTTTAGTCTACTTTAAGGAAGCAAGAGCATACCTCTTCAATGAATCATAGTACCAAGGATCGCATTAATTCCAACACGTTCTAAATGATGCCCTTGTGACTTCCACAGTCCAAATAAGAAGAAAGCCTAACTAAATTGATTTTCAAGGTCTAATGTTATGCCGACAGTAGTAATTTCACAATATGTTTCAGGAGGGCCAAGTAATGATGCAGTGGTAATGTAACTGGACCCACATGGCGTAGGTACTCAGTTTGGGAACATTCCTAAACACAGCAGGTGAGAACACAGCTGCCTGTGACCTAGACCTAGACTGGCTGAGACTGGGAGTGGATTCCCGTGTGAAGTCCCCGTTAGGGCAGCCTGTCCCTCTGTAATCCTGAATAAAGTAATTAAATATCTATAATAATAATATTATATATAATAATAATATATTTAATATTATATATATAATAGATGCTCAGTAATAAAACTTTCCTTTTTTTTGTATATACTGGCAAATTCCACTAGAAACCAGTTATCAAAAAGAGTTCAGAGGATGCAGTTCTGAATAATGGACAGGAGAGGTACCTTCCCCCTTGAGAATGAGTAGGACAGTGACAATCCACCTCATCACTCCTTAAAGCTCCAGTGAGAATTTATCATTCTGTTTAATATGAAATTAAAGATTGGATCCCTTTACTCTACATTCATTCCAAAAATGCGATTGAAACCAAAACACTTCTTGATTTGAATGATTGCTATTTCTATTACATTCTGTCTAGAAATTCCTTTTACAATTTTAAACAAAAGACAATTCATTACATGAGGAAATGGCATGTAAATTATACACTCATATTAAATTATGTTCATATCAAGAAAGGAGTGTGTCCGAATATTCATGTCTCATCCTAGGGAAGAATAAAAAATTAAATGTGTTCTAGTTATCACTGCTTCAAATAACTAAGCCACTGTCATAGTAATAACATTCTCAGTATTTTTTCTATTAAATGATAATTTCCATGAAGCATATTCCCATTACATTTAAAATCTGTAAATTACTTAAATATAATTATGAGAGTATAGTAGTGAACTATAATAGTGAATAAGTAAAATAAGAATTTTACTTCATTATTTCAATATGTGCATGTCGGACACATTTTTCCTTCTGGGAACAGAACTTCTTAACACTAAGATACCTAAACAGGTGTAAAGGAATACATTTTTCAAATTATAAATGGGTAGTTGGAAGTGATTGTGAGTGCAACTATAGTCTTCACCTTAAAAATTAATCTAAAAATATGCTTACCTGATTAAAGGTTTAGAGACTCAGTCTTAAAATTAAAGTTGGTTAACAGCCACTAGAGTGAGAAAAAATTGATGGAATGAGATAGTGAAGCATAGCAGAGTAACTACAGTTGGTGACATTTCTGTATATACCTCCAAATAGCTAGAATAGATGATTTCAAATGCTCACCACATAGTAAGTGCCTGACATGCTGCTTGATTTGACCCTTTACACATTGTACACATGCATTGAAAAAGCATACTGTACTTCACTTACAAATATTATATGGCATTCAAAAATTATAACTCTCAGGGCCAGCTTGTCACGATGATTAAGGCACTGGACTACCACATGGCCAACTATGGTCGAGTCCTTGACCTAGCAACTTGCTTTCTCACTTTTCCTCTTTCTCTCTCTGGTGAGTGCATATCCTGTATGGTGACTTTTCAAATAAGAATAGTAACAATAAATACAATTTTAAAAAATTATAAACTTTTAATAAGTGAAGTGAGGAGACACAAAGTCTTGATAGAAACCACATAATATATCTGAACTCAACTGGAAAATAGCAGAGATATTTAATATCCTGTACATTCAAAGGAATGATAGGGATTTGAAGAGTTCATTCTTTCCCTTATTTTCCCTTACTGCTTCTCCCCTAGAAAGACTAGAATATAAATATCTTTTTTTTTTTTTGAGAGGTTTTTGCTATAGGTCTCGCCAGAAAGACATAGACAGAGAGCTAGAAAGAGAAAACACCATCCATGGGGTCATGGCCACAATCCCTTCTTGTCCATTCTCCTCTTGGGCTCTTGGGCATGCACGCACACGTGCCTGGCGTGAGTTTAAGCCACCAGGTCCGAGACTCAAACCGCGGTCAACTACATGGGAGTCCAGTGACATAGCCATTACACTAACCGCTGGTCCCAGAATATAAATATCTTCATAGCCATGATGATATTCCAGACTTTAAATTTCTATTTGATAACTTTGATTTTAAACTCACTGATTATATATTTTGTTGAAATATTGAATAATTATATAGCAGCATTCATAAGCAAATACTTGCAATTCTTTTTCTTTTTCCTTTATTTTTGCTACAGGGCACATGCACTCACTAGAGGGAAAGGGAAAGTGAGAAATTATCCACCTCTGTGAGGGGGTGGAGATAACCACACTGCAGCTACTTCTCCTTCAGTGTCCTCGATTTGGGGCACACTCACACGTACTCGTGATTTTACAAGCCACCAGTTTGGGACTCAAACTGCAAGTTGGTCATGTAGGATCCAGATGCCTTAACCTCCATGCCACCTGTAATTCTTATTTTTAAAGTACAGTGTGCAGAGGCAGCAGATGGCATAGCAGTTATATCACTGAACTCCCAAATATCCAACCATGGTTCCAGTCCCAGACCCAGTGGCTCGCAACTTACAACAGGAGTGTGTGCATGCATGCCCAAAATCCCAAGAAGAGAATGGAGAAGAGAGGGCAGCATGACCATCACCCCTGGGGGAGTGATTTCTCACTTTCCCTCTCAATGTCTCTGTCTCTGTCTCTCTCTGGCAAGGTCATGTGCCCTAAGACAAAATCTCTCAAAAAATTAAAAAAATAAAAAAAAATACAATGTGCTTTCTTTTCTAGATGAAACGTTAGTCATCCACTCACATATCTTATGAAAGTCTTACTTTTCTACCTTCAATAATTCACAATATCTCCCCCACCTTATACTTTAATATTTCCATTTAAATTCTACTTGACATAATTCCATATTTTTCATTTATTTTCAACTATTAGTAAGTGAAATTAGATATTTAAAATTTAAAATTTAAAATTCGTAAAAATGTTGTCATTTACGATCCCCAATATGATGAATGATTTTTCACCTGTCTCCTTCCATTCCATATTTAAATTCCTTTCCTTGCATGACCGCTCAAAGAGATTAAGTAAAGTAGGTGACCTGGTGGGGTCTGAAGTCCTGGTCACCATACTTTTATCATTTCATGGTTGCTGCATTTGTGCTCCACAAATGAATACCAAAAGATGCCCCAGGAAATCGATGAACTCCATTCATTTAGGAGCAGCAAGCCTACTGCCTCATAGAATTCTGATCATTATTTCTGATAGTATCATAACTTTGTCTCTTGAGGTACCTGCACAAGGAGTCCAAAGTAACCACAGTCATCCAGAACTTTAAATTCAATAGGACTCTGTGTTATATGTGGGAAGCATTTTTCCCTCAAGAAACAGGGCTTCTTTACTCAGAGATACTTAAAAAGAGATAAAAAAAAATAGATTCTCCTAATTACAAATGGGTAATTGAGGGTGATCATAAATGAGGCCACTAATCCTTAGTTCCTGGTCCAGTACATGTCTGCTTAGGACAAGGTACCATATAATAGCCATGAGTGATAAGTGATATGGAAGTCTGGGCTACTTACTTGTTCCTTCTGGACCTTTTCAAGACTGATCCCAAATGAATCAGTGCTGTTTCATAAAGGCTTCCACAGTTTATTGTTGGTTATGTCTTTCTACTTCATAGGTCTTAAAATGTTTAATTTATACTGGCCATAAGGTCAATTGATAATCCATGGTTAGATGCTTGTCTCTATCAAGATTCAGTAATATACAAGAATATGCTGTTGCTGTTTTTCTCTCTCTTTTTCTATAACTAAATATCACAAACTGGGTAATTTATAAAACCAAAGACTTTTTTTAGAGGTTTTTGCCTTAGAGCATGTGCTCTCACCAAAGAAAGAAAGACAGACAGAGTGGTAGTAAAAATGAGGAATCACCCCCCGGAGGGATGGCCATTCCTTGACATTCAAGGAAATCTTTCTTCTCCCAGGATTTTGTACACACACACACACACACACATACACACACACGTCCAGCATGAGTTTCAAGCCACCTGGTCTAGGACTTGAGACATGGTTGGCTATGTGGGAGCCCAGTCATGTAATTGTTATGCCATCTGTTGGCCCTAAAAAATATAGATTTAATCAGCTCTCAACTCTAAAGGTCTGAGTTGGAGGGGCAAGGACCTGCTTTCTGGAGGGTACTGTGTACAGGGTCCCAAGGGAGCATAGGGCATCAAATGACAGGAGAACCAGAGTGGATGCATGTTCTGTTCTCTCTCTTTCTTCTCACAAAGCCACCAGTATTTAATCATGGGGTCCCAACCTGAAGACTTTGACTTTATCTAATCCTAATCACCACACAAAGGTCCTTTCTCTTTTTTTTTTTTTTTTGAGAGAAAGAGATTATTGATATAGGTTACATATGCTCATCAGAGAGACAGAGACTGAAAGTGAGAAATCGCTCCCCAGAGAGGATGACCATGTCTTAGTCCCATCTCTATTCTCCTCCAGGGATTTTAAGCATGCATGCACATGTGCCCCGCATGAGTTTTCAGCCATTAGGTGTGGGACTTGAACTGCAGTCAACTGCATGGGAGTCCAGCAACATAACCATCACGCCATCTGCTGCTCCTGTCCTTCCTCTTAATATTACTCCAAATTTGCTGATTATTTTGAAAATTTCATCCATTTTCTCCAGATATTTAAGTGATGCTACCTATCTTCCATTATTCCTTCATTCTCTTATCTCCATTATTACCTAGGAGCCAAGATAGAATAGCATCTTCTAACATCAGCCCCAGACTAAAGAAAACGACTGTCACTGAGCTTTTCCATGATTCTGCTTAAGTGTCCTCCCCTCTCCACCACATCTCTTACCTCTTTGACACACCCACTGGATAAACGTGTGTCCTTCTCCGCACAATCTGAGGTAATATAGCATCTGGTGAGGTTTCTGCGATCTTACTTTGCAGACCCAGTCTCCCAATTCTGAGACTTTTCATTCCTTTCTCTGTGGTCTGCCATGACACTCCTCCCATTTGTACTTCATTTACCTGCGCCATCTCTCATGCTTCTAAGAACTCTTCTGATAGCAAATGAGAAGGAACTCCTGAAGCTATTGCCAGGGTATTAAAACCTCAGTCACAGGAGATTCCCATAAAATGATTAACTCTCTCATCTGTCTTTGTATTCTGCTGTCTTGCTTTGATAAAGCACCTCTAAGACTCACTTCCACACATCCTCTCTGGTTCCTGCTTCTACACTGTTAGCTACATTCTGTTTGGCACAATTCCCCTCCCTTTCCATGACACATTCAGCATTTCATGGATAAACCCTTGCTTAATTTCTAGTTTAGGTACTGGCATGATGATCAGAAAAAGGGTCAGGACAGATGCTGCTGACAAGCATTGACTTTTAAGGCACATGCTATTTTTAAGGCCTCCACAGGAACTACAGGCAAGGGGCAACCATATAGCTCCAACAAGGAAGAGCAGACACTTCCTCAAGAAAATGGGCCACAAGAATTTCGGGATTCTCAAAGATATTTACCCAACTCAAGTTTCAGTATTCAGATTCCCCCTGTGAGGGCCCCAACTTTGGTGTGGAGACTTTGTGATATGGGTGGGAATGTATTCTTTTCCAAAGTTCTGCCACTGTCACAAATAGTTCCTGTGTCTGGACTTCACTCTTTCTGCTCTTTAGCTTCTGGAGATTTTCTTCAATGAATTGAACGAAGTCCTCTGACTCTCAAAATTGTTTTAACTTATTAATTAATGAATAGACATATGCTATTTTATCTCTGTTTAGCATATTAACCCAATAAGAGAATCTTCTTATTCACTATTGCCCCATACCTATTAAATATTAAAGATAGTTTACTGGTTAGTGCATTGCTTTTTACGTTGTATCCTGTCCAATTCCACTACAGATGAAGAGCACTTAGTATAGTACTTGACACAAAATAAGTGCTTTTCAATATAATTCAATAAATTACCTGAAATATTCAACAGTTTACTATACAATAGAATTTGTGTTAGACGACGGTGCAGAGTTGTAAATATCAAAGATAGTTTACTAACTTACTATCCTAAGTGTTCTGGTCATATTGAAGATAGGTTAGGCTTAACTATAATGGTCAGTAGGTCAGATACATTTTGACCTATAATATTTTTCAACTTATGATAGGTTTATAGGGATACAAACCCATCGTAAGTCAAGGAGCATCTGTGTAAAGTACAGTGACTAAGACATGTAATAACAGTAGTGCTATACTTAACTATAATCAGAGCAAGTCTATAATTTTATGGAATTATAACCTACAAAGCCTGTAAGCCATTTTGCATTCACCTTGTAACTAAAGAAAGCTAGACATTTTTATCTCCATTCTATAAATGACTAAGACATCTTTTGTTTCCTAACTACATCTAGAAATTAATTGCAGTCCTTAAGCAGTAATGAATGTACAAATCAGAATATCAAATGATGACTTTTAGTAAGAAATATTATAAAATTACAAACTTTGTTTTGCTTTCATTTAGTAGGCTTAATCTAAAGGAAAATGTTAAATCTTTGCCCTAATATTTAATGTGATAAAATGCAAATGAAGGAAACAGTGAAATTAAAAGTCTAGAGATGCCCCTAGGAAACCAGATAGTAACAGCAGAGTACCAACCAAAGTAACCAGTTATGAATGGAAAGTGAAGTATTCAGAGATCATAACAAAGGGATAGAGGATGGACTCTTAGGTGGAAAAGCAGGTCTATAGTTATCTCTGGCTAATGAGAAGTGAAAACACTGGACCCTCATTAGTGTCCCTTCCAATTATAGTGAGTGACTATGATGGAACTAAAAGTTGAATAGTGTGAGCTTCATAAGGAACAACTTCTGGAAGTAGATCTACAGGCAAGAAGTGTTGGTTAACCTATATCAAAAGAGTTCTGTTGAAGGAAAAGTCTCATTTTAATGACTTCTACCTTTTTGATAATATTTAATGATCATACCTCTGAAACACACAATTCAAGGATCAATCTTACATCTATAATTTCATAATTTACTTGAGATTTGGACAAATAGACTTGAAGAGCATTCATAGATATCATGGAAGAATAAGATGTTTTTTAAAATTTTTTGTTGTAGGGCTCATGTGCTCATCAGAGACAGAAACAGAGAGAGACAGAGAGATAAAGTGAGAAAGCACTCTCCTAGGGGGATGGCCACTCCAGAATCCCTTCTCTTCCATTCTGCTTTCAGGCTTTTGGACACACATGCACACATACACATGTGTACATGGTGTGTGTTTTATGCCACCAGGTCTGGAACTTGAACCACATAGCCATGTAGGGTCTATCCACTGGAACTTCCATACCATCCACTGGTTCAACAAACTGGATTTTTATTTGCCCAGGATCCTAATTACCTAGACTTCCTCCGTAACTGAAAGATAAATCTATTCAATAAAGGTGTCTGTAAGTGCTTACTTTGCTGCTAAAATAACAGTTGAAATACTTCAGCAGCAGTTATTATAAATTATAATAACTAGGATGAAGTTGTCACACATGAAATTATAATTCAGAAAAACATTTGAATTTTATCCCATTTCAAATTAACAAGATTTTCAAAAGTCCTTCTTGATGTATTGCCCACTTCCTTATCCTCAAGGAATTTAAAAAAAATATTTTTAATCCACTGAGAAATGTTTTCATCATGATGAGAATAAGGCTTAATATTTTTTAATTATTTTAATTAACATAATAATTATACTTACTTTGGGGGATATATATACTGTGTTTCTCAATGCACTTCAGTACATGAATACAAAGTGCTTAATATTTTTGGGAAAATATTTAGGCTCTGTAGTTGTGACTGGTACAGTTTAACAATTGTTCCGTTTCGTTTTTGTTTTTAAATAAAGCTCTATCTAGGTGCAGTGACACACACTGGTAATCCCAGCTTCTCAGAGGCTGCAGAAGGAGGACTAGAGATTTCAGCCCAGCCTAGGCAACATAGTGAAATCTGGTTTCCAAAATATAAAATATAAATAAAGATCCAAAGTACCAATATTGGAAGTTTCAATTTGATGAATACATAGCGCACACATCAAATAGAAAAAAAAAAAGAAAAGTTTCATGAAGCAATAAGCAACCTCCATGGAGGTTATGTCCTGATAAAATCATTGTTAAGTTGAAAATACTATAAATTGAAAATGCACTTAATACACCTAACTTACTGAATATCATAGAACAGCTTAGCCTCGCCTACCTTAATCATACTCAGAACACTTACATTCGCCTATGGTTAGATGCAATCATTCATAATAAAGTGTTGAATATCTCATCATCTTATGTGTAAATGGCCATTATTGTTCTGTTGCCTCAGTACTGGGCTATTATCATAAATTTCATCTTATGAGGAATTGCTAGGCCAACCAATGGCCTGGGAGTTAAGGTGGCTGGATCTCACGCAGCACACCTTGTGGGTCAAGTTCTAAATAAGCTTAAGAAACAATCCAGGTGTGCATGCGTGTATACCCAAAATCCCAAAAGGAGGAAAAAATGGAAGAGGGGGGACTGAGGTGTGACCATGTCTCATGAAAGGTACTTTCTCACTTTTTCTCTCTCTCTCTTCTGAAGAATGCATATACTCTCTGGCAAATCTGTGGGAAAAACAACAACAACAAAATTATTTTCTCCTTCTCACGAGACTCAAGAGACATAAATGGATCTTTTGTACACTTTTTACACATGGTAGGCCACAATAACAAAACACAATGTCCAAACAACTCTGGCTCCACAATATATTGTAGATTAGTGTTTACCCTGGTTATCGTGTGGCTGACTGGGATTGTGTGTGGTTCACTGTTACTTTCCAGCTTCAAGAGTCAGTATTGTGCCTCATATCACTACCTCAGAAAAGAAAATCAAAATTCAAAATTCAAACTACAATTTTCACTGAATGCCTGTCTGTCACTTTTGCACTATAATCAAATCAGAAAATCATGAGTCAACCATTGGAAATCAGGGACCATCTGTTCTTATAAGAAAATAGCCTAAGCTTCAGGCTTTTCAAGTTTAAAACAAAGCTGCTTAACCAATTTGCAGATGTGACACCCTCAGAAAGAACACATTCCTAGAAAGTTCCTCAACAAATGCAACCCCCAAAGCAAAGTTCACCCTTGAGAAATGACTTCTCAAGATGGTGGGTGGGCACCAGACTTTTGCTCCTGCTTACTTCCTGATTCTTCTCCCTCTTCAGGACATCTAGTGGGTCTCATTTGCCAGTTTATCCTGAGCCTGTGCCTTTCTGTCAGACAAGATAAGGAAGGAGACAGTAAACGCCTTATTAGGAAATCATGAAACTTAGACCAAGTCGGGGAAGATTGTACACCCCATAGTATTCAGCCAATGAGGAACTGGAGGAGGGATTTGCATGCTAGGAAACAAATCATTTGTTGTAACTGTTTCAGGCATGCCTGTCCATCAGACACTTCATATTGCAAGACCACCATTGAAATCTCACTTCGCAGTGCCTCACGTCTCCGCGTCCATTCTTTGGCATTGGATGAGCGAGTGCATTGCTCCATGATGCTCTTTGGTCTCTCCTCTACTATCTTCCTAAGACTCCTGTTAGATGTATCCACACCTACCTACTATCTCCCCTTTCTTTTGCTCTTTTCTATGATTTTCAAACTCTTTTCCCTCTGTACTTCTTTTTAGACATTTTTCCTGACTTTTGATAATACTTCAGCTTTCCTGACTTTGTTCTTAATTTTAATAATACTCTGTAAAATTATTTTTAATCTACTTTAAACCATTAATGTATTCATTCTTTCTTTTTTTTTTTTTTTAATTACTAGAGTGTGTGAGTGCTCACCAGAAAGCCACTCCTTAGTGGGATGTGGTGATGCCACACTTCATTTTCCCCATTCTGTCACATTTAAAAAATGCCTGGTGGGGCCAGCAGGTGGCATGGTGGTTAAGGGCATTGGACTCCCACATGGCTGACCACAGTTCAAGTCCCTGACCTGGTGGCTTGTTTTCTCACTTTCCCTCTCTTTCTCACTCTCTCTCACTCTGTCCCTCTCTGCTCAAATCAAAATAAATAAAATAAACAAAGTTAAATAAGATCATTCTTTAAAAAAAAAAAAAATAGTGCCTGATATGTTTTTGAAGCTGTAAGGGGCAAGATTTGAACTGGGGATTGGACATGTGGGATCTGGCTCCTTATAAACAAGGCTTAACCTGTTATGTTACCATGCTGCACCTGTTTATGTGTTCTTTATTTCACTTACTGTATTCTGAGTTCTATCGTGTCCAATCTCATGCATTAGTTTCTTGAATGCATACACCACACTCATTTTATTGTTAATACAAATAGTTACAATATTGGGTTCTGCTGTGGGTCTGCTTCAGCCTGTGCTTTTTTTTTGTTATTCAGAGTTCCTTTCTATTTTTTTCCCCTAGTTGACATGTGCTCTTTCTCACTCTCTCTCACTCTGTCCCTCTCTGCTCAAATCAAAATAAATAAAATAAACAAAGTTAAATAAGATCATTCTTTAAAAAAAAAAAAATAGTGCCTGATATGTTTTTGAAGCTGTAAGGGGCAAGATTTGAACTGGGGATTGGACATGTGGGATCTGGCTCCTTATAAACAAGGCTTAACCTGTTATGTTACCATGCTGCACCTGTTTATGTGTTCTTTATTTCACTTACTGTATTCTGAGTTCTATCGTGTCCAATCTCATGCATTAGTTTCTTGAATGCATACACCACACTCATTTTATTGTTAATACAAATAGTTACAATATTGGGTTCTGCTGTGGGTCTGCTTCAGCCTGTGCTTTTTTTTTGTTATTCAGAGTTCCTTTCTATTTTTTTCCCCTAGTTGACATGTGTTACATGTTAGGTATCAGATGTGAAAATCTCAGAGACATTTTGAAGCATAGGATGATGTTATAAGATCTTCCTCTAAAGAGGATTAATATTTGTTTTGGCCATGAAAATAAAGTTATTATGAATTCTAGATTGTATCTCCCTCAGACTTCAGAGAGATCAAGGTGCTTCCCTAGGAGAGTATGTTTGTTTAAATGTCACATTTTTCTTTGAAGTGAAGTTTATCAGGGAGAGTAACAGATATCTGGGGCATTTACTAGATATTGGGTAGTATCTAGAAAAAATTGTAAATCCCAACAATAAAATAATTCCCAAGCTGACCATTCTAAAATTCTTTCTTCTTTTAGATTTTTGCTCTATAAAATATTAGTTCCTTTACCCTTTTGGTTTTCATGCTCCAGTGTTTCTATTGTCAATGTTTCCATTCCAATGTTTATATTTTTCATGTAGAAGTACTTACCATTGCCTGGTTTGCCTCTCAATTGAGTTAGAAACATCTCAATGTTGTTAAAAGACCATACTGGATCAGAAAATATATCACATACTTTTTCTAACATCAATGATTCATGTATCCAAATACCATCAAAATTTGGTTGATTTACTTATAGCAATAATTTTCAAGTCTCTTCTTTTAACCTTCTAGAAAATAAACATATTGAAGATCATACTTTAGGTTTTTTGTTTTGTTTTCTCTTTTGTTTTTTGTTTGTTTGTTTGCACATGTCACATCAAAGAGAAGTTTCCAGCATTGGGTTCAGAAGCACATCTACAATTTTTTCAAATAAAGATATAATGGGGAAATCTCCTTTTATAGCTCTTTGCTAGTATCACAAGATTGTGGCTCATAACTTTGATTAAGGCTTTTATACTCCCATGTAACCACAAATGGAAATAGTCTCACTAAAAAGTATCTGCAATTTCCATTCATCTTTTTCACATAAATTAAAGATTCTGTGCAAATTAAAAAGAAAATACAATCCTTCAGAACTATAAATCAATTGGGTTCACCTTTTATTTCATAAGTTATACTGCATATAATTTCCTTTTTCATGATTCTGCGATTTTCACTTTGTAAAAGAAACACATTTTAATCAGTAGAAAATACCTGTAATTGTATTTGCATACACATTTAATTCTAGCAAAGACGGTAACACTTACTACTGCTTAAAGAATGTCATTGTGCTGATATTTTATCAAGATTTATTCTTTAAAAATTTACATCTGTAGAAAATGTGATGAATATTTTTTAATAGTACCAGAGATCTATTTTAAGCAATGGTCCTGTCTTAGTTTAAGCTCTAAAAATAACAAAGAAATGTGCTATAAGCTTTACTATTTGCTTTAAAAATTACACATTTGGAACAATAAAGTAGGTGCTGCTCAATGTTGTAAAGATCTAATAGAATTAACATTGAGAGCATATACATGTTATCCTTGAAAATGTTCAGTTTTCTGTGTTGATACTTTTTGTGTTCCAAGGGAGGAGGCTGAATAGCTAGTATTTATTTAGCACTACTTTTATGGGATTTCAAAACAGAAACTTATGATTAAAAAAATAAATAGACTGTGGTAAAATATTTCCTATAAATGGTACTATTCCTTCATTTTAAAAACGCAGATGCTTTAAAGCAAAGTATGCTTATGTGGTATCAACATTCAATGGCAATATATTTATATCAATAACCATTAACTACCTCATCTAGATTTTACATTAAAAACCTGTCCAAAAGTAAGAAAATGACTAAACTTCCAAAAGAAATGAGATTTTCAGAGGTGTTTTATTACAGTTCTGTAGACTAGGAATACCACCTAGTGGCTGTAAATATTTATGCTGCCTAATTGTTTATGCGGATTTCTGAAGTAAAGGAGAAGCATTCTAAGCCATGACAGTGTGTTTAGAATTTAAATCCCTTACTATAACTTTCTTTGTTTATCTCCTTGCAGAACTTCTGATCTTCTATTTATCTGAGGGGAGGCTAATTTTAATAGCAGGTGCTATTTGCAGAGAGTTGTTGGGTAAGCTATTGGGCCTGCTCCCACTTTAAGTGACTGCTCTGTCCCAAAGAATTCCTTGGAGTAGCACCATTGATTCTTCATAGAAAGTGGGGACATTAGAAACAAAAAATGAACCATCCAACTCACAAGAAAATTTAAAGAAACAAGTTTTCTATCTACCATTTGAAATGGAAAGAACCTCCTTTATTAATGTTTGTTATTCCATTCACCCATCTGTTTAGTTATTTAGTCATTCTTTTACCTATTTAATGGATATGTAATAAGGGCTTATTACTGTATATATTACCAAACTCTGTTTCTCTGGACATGTACCACATTTTCTATGTATGTTATAATTTCCAGATTTTCTTCCTCCACTGACCAGAAAAACACACATTTAAAATATGTAAACCTTGTAAACTATTATGTTGAGTTAGATATTATCATGAACATATTTTTATAATTTAGTGAGTACTATTAAATCATCATTAAATGAAATTTTTAATTTTTACTTCAAATTTTAGATGAAGATACAAATGAAGATGCAAATACTGTTCCCCCTTATTTTAAAATTCAAACTAACTCATGTGACTTATGGTCATATTTATTCCATTTAAATTTTATCACCTATAATATTATTTAAGAAATACTGATTTACAAAGCAACAGGGTAAACTGACATTTCTCTTTCCACATGAGACCATTTTTGTATTAGCATCATTTCTCTTCTGTAACTCAGCAGGGGAATTCTCAGCTAATATGAAGTCACCTTGTAATCATTAAGATCAATATTCCTTTGCATTAAAAGCCAGGGTTACTTAATAAATGACATATTCTAATTAAATACTACCTAGGGCCAGGTTGATGTAGCGAACTCCCACATGGCTGACCATGATTTGAGTTGAAGACCAGGTGGCTTGCTTTCTCACGTTCTTTCTCTGTCTCTCTTGCTCTGTTGAGTTCATGTTCCCCAGAGCAAATTAAAAACAAAAATTAAATTAGATAAGTAATTACAAAAAAAGTTAAATACTGTTTAAGCTGTATATGATATGAAAGAAAATGAATATTCTTGATGATGGGGTATTTTTTTTTTTACAGGAAAGTATAATTTTAGCCAGATTCACTGCTGGTGGGCAGGTCCTGAACCATTTTCTTCCTATCTTCCATAGAACTAGTGCTCACCTCTTTAAACAAATGGGCAGAAAGAGATAAAATAACATATGAATAAGGGCCAGCAGGTGGCGCAGTAGTTTAAAAGCTGGATTCCCACATCACTGATCACAGGTTAGAGTCCCAAACCTGGCAGCTTGAAAATAACACCAGGCACTTGTGAGTGTATACCAAACCCCCAGGAGGAGGATGGAGGAGAAGGGATTACATTGTGGCCATCCCCCCTGGGGAGATTTTCATTTTCCCTCTCACTGTCTCTCTCTTTCTTTCTCTGCCAACAGCATGTGCCCTAGGGCAAAAAGGTTTAAAAAATAGTTTAAAATAACATCAAAATGTATGCAAGAAATAAATAAGGACATTAGATCACTATCTTGTAAAGAGAAGTGGTTTTTTAATTATTTATTTTATTTTATTCAATTATTATTATTATTATTAAGTTTGCTACAGGGCATGTGTGTGCTCACAAGAGAGAGAGAGAGAGAGAGAGAGAGAAGGTGAGAAAGCAAGCCACCAGGTCAAACCTTATTTAGCAATGTGGGAGTCCAGTACCTTAAATACCACACCACCTGATGGCCCTGAGATGATGTGTTTTTAAGAAATGATGATAAGATTAAAGAAGAAATTTTAAATAATGTTTGGGGTAATTCTAGAAGAGAGAAAATTAAAGGAATGTCCATTTCAGGGACATCTTCTGAAACTAAATCAGTAACATACCTCACTTCTCCCCCTCCCATGCCTTTCTATACATGCTGTTGGCCCAAAGGTATTTGTTATCTAAGCTCCACTGTTTTTGAATGATAAGAATAACCCTTCATTAAAGAACTTATGTTGGGGCCAGCAGGTGGTGTGGTGGTTGCCACACTGGACTCCTACATGGCTCCGACCTGGCGGCTTGCTTTCTCATTTTCCCCTCTCTCTCTCTCTCCCATGAAATTAAAAAAAATAATAAAAATAACAAATTTTTAAAGACTAAAAATAAAGGACTTATATCTTTTTCAGAGTCTAGTATGTGCGTAAAATGTGTTTGGGACAGAGGTAAGGCTCACCTTCCTCAGCTGGTGAATCACTGGAGCCAGTCCCCCCCACCGACCCAGTGGTGCATGAGGGAGATCAAAACTTCACAGAGACAGGGAGTATCATTTGCATGGGAAACTGTAAACCTTCTCCAGTGGTTTTCCCTTTATCCTCTCTTGAGGGCAACCAGGAATTCTCTGCATGGCGAAAAAAAATAGGGAAAAAAAAAAAAAAAAAAAAAAGAAGAAGAAAAGAAAAAAGAAAAAGAAAATATATGTGTTAAACTTTGAATTAATGTCCAATTTAGATTAAAAAATATTAAACACAATAATATATACATTAAATTTTTGATTTTTTAAAAA
The DNA here is from genome assembly GCF_000334495.1 of Tupaia belangeri chinensis. Lineage (NCBI taxonomy): Eukaryota > Metazoa > Chordata > Mammalia > Scandentia > Tupaiidae > Tupaia > Tupaia belangeri. The sequence goes on from NW_006207163.1 coordinate 1,931,367, forward strand.
GAGGCTAGATTAAAAGAGGTTTGAAAGTAAAATACATGATAAGTTAACCAAGAGTTCATAGTGCATCACTGATTTTTCAGTGGCATGAGTCTGTCAGAAGGAAGGCTTTACAGCCCTGCTGTGGGGCAATCATGATTTCAAGTTCCTCTAGTCTATTTTTATTTCCTTGCAGGATATAGCCAAAACTCTAAAGGTTACACTTTATGATAAGCAGTAAGAAATTAAGTACAACATAATATATTAATATTAATATTTGTAATTTAACATAGTTTATTAGCATTAATATATATTTTTAAAATTTGCCAGGTATATGCACTTACTGAAAAGAGATGGAAAGAGACAAAGAGAATGACGGAAAGTGAGAAGCACACTCCATGAAAGACGGCTACACCACACTCTCTTCTCCATTTTTCCTGTTGGAGTTTTGGGTACACAAGGACACATGCCTGACAAGGCTTTGAAGTCACCTGGTCCGACATTCAAACCACAAAGTTAGCTATATAGGATCCAATAGCTTTAAACACCATGCCACCAGCTGGCTCATTTCACTGGTAATAATAAATACGTGTATAACCTAGAACTGAAACATGCACCATCAAATATGCAGATATAAAGCAACTCTTTGATTAGAATAATAGACCAAAAGAAATAGATATTATACTTTTCGCTTTGCATTTCATACCAGTGTAACCATTAGGTGGCAGTCTAATGCAAAAAATAAAAGTAACTTAGAACGCTGTCTCTGGATTTGTTTTCCCTAACAAACAGTCTAGTGAATAGTTTTTGTGCATCTCTGATTTTTACATTTAATTCAACAATAAGATCCTATCATTTGTGCACCTATCTTTTTGTAACATTTTTCCAATCTGGTCATATTCTCTATATCTGAGATTCATTTAAAGAATGTTCTTTGTACACCTAAGTAAAAAATTACTTCCAGGTACACAGCCACAACTGAAAGTTCTTCTAACAGTTACTTTGAAATGCAGCATAAGGTGATGTAGCAAAGAACAATAAAATGTCTAAAGATTACTTACATGTTCTCTTTTCAGATAAAGATTTGCAAATAGAGTTATGGTTTATTAAAATTCTTTAAGAGAATAATCACAGACTATTTTCCAAGGTAATTATGAAACTCATGGGTAGCTTTTTCTTAATTTACCTTCGATTATTCTAAAAAAAAATACAGCTGAATTAGGATTCAGGATTTTTAATGTCTCAGAGCAATAGTCAACAAAAGAGCAAGAAGAACCTCACAGTCACAGAGTTCAAAGCCTTTAAATATGCTGACATTAACCTGCTCTTAACCTATACATAGATATATCTAGATAACCTGTCACAGTTTTATCTTCATTCCTCAAATTACCTTTAATTTTTATTATCCTTTTAATTTTGTACACCAATATTCATTTTAACTTAGTTTTACAAAATAATGAATACTTTCATCTTAAACATAAGAAAGATAAACTATAAAAGATTAATATTTTAGCTTTTAATATTTTAAGGTAATTATTTAAAGACACCATTATGAGAATAAAAACTGTCACAAATCGGATTAAGAAGATATTCAGGGAACCAGCAGTTAGCGTAATGGCTATGTCGCTGGACTCCCATGTAGTCGACCGTGGTTCGTGTCCTGAACCCAGTGGCTTAGAACTCACGCCGGGCGCGTGTGCGTGCGTGCCCAAGATCCCGAGAGGAGAATGGAGGAGAAGGGATTGCGGTGTGACCATCCCCACTGGGGGGTGATTTCTTGCTTTCTGTCTGTGTCTCTCTCGCGATCGCATGTGCCCTATAGTGAAAACCTCTAAAAAGAAAAAAAAAAAAAGAATTCACATTGCCTATAACTGATAAAGCATATATTATATGTTATTTTTGTTACTCAGTTCTTAATACCATTTATCACCTAGATATCAGTAAGGTGTTCAGTGGATCCCAATATTGGCCAAGAGACATGAACAAGTACTTCAGAATGAGGGCATTTAAATGGCTGGTGAAGACATAACAAGCTGCTCAACCTCATTAGTTATCAGGGAAATACAAACTGAAACTGAAGTTTACCACCACTGTATACAGCTGAGAATGACTGAGTAAAAAGACTGACCATACTAAGTGTTGGTGTAGGTGTAGAAGAATGTCCATCCATTGCTGGTGGTAATTCAATTTGGTATAACATCTTTAGAAAGCAATTTGGCACTCTATGGACAATTAATGATATGCATAATCTGAGGTCCAATAATTCTATTCCTAGGTATATGCTTTAGTTCAGATAAATACGTAATCGTGTACACCAAGAAAAATGTTTTAAAATGCTCCTAACAGCATTACATAGAGTTAAAAAATGAAAAAATCCAAACATGCATGAAGGGGAGAATTGATAACATATGTAGTGAATCAAGGTTAGTGATAACAATACATGAACTACAATTACGTAAAAAAATATGCATGACTCTCATAAATCTTTGTTGAGCAAAAGTCAGACATGGAAAAGGAATATGTTGTTCATGATTTCATGTATAAAACAGGCAAAGGTAAACTATACATAAGGTGTGGCAAAACAGAGTTTGGTGGTAAAAATATAAAGAAAACAGTGAAAAAGCTCATAACTAGAAATTTGTGGGTCTGGGTGGTGATTACATAAGATATGGCTTTATAGTAATTCATAAAGGTGTAATTTTAGGTCTTATGCATGTTTATAGGTTATAGTTCCCAATAAAGCTTTTACGCATGATATATTCTCATTTGCTCTGTTTTGCACACAATAAGGAAAGTAGAAATTCAGCAATATTTCTACCAAAGGTTAATCATAATTTATAAAATTTTAATCCAAGAACATGGGGTTTTTAAACTTAAAATTTTAATCTCAGGAAGTAAACAGTTTGTATTTTTTCTAAGATCTGACCACACAACCTGAAGTTGCCACCTTAATTTTCCATGTCATCTTATTTTATTTTTCGTCATAGACCTACTTATCATGAAAAATGTTACTGCTAGTTCTTTTGTTTCCTTACTTATTGTTATCTGTTTCCAGTTCTAGAAAAGAAACTCCATGGAAACATTGACTACAGATAGTTTGTCTCCTTTTATTTCCCGTAACTGCAGCTGTGCTTGGCATAGAGTAGGAAGGCAAGGGGAAATCAAGATAGTGTTTGAATAGGTGATATTTCTCAAAATGTGTACATGAATATTGTGAAAATGTATTCAATTAAAGGAAGCTCTCTGTTTCAATAACTTTAGGCAATCCCATATCATATATCTCCCATGATGGATGACGTTCAATGTTTATTAGTACGTTTTTTCTTTTTTTTATGATTATTTTTATATTTAAATTTTCATTCTTATTTAATAAATAATCCTTACACACCTTTGGAGGATACAATATGGTTTTTCCAAGCATGCACATAGCACATAACAATCAAATTAAGGACAGAGACATCTCTGTTGTCTTCAACACATGTTACATAATGCTATACACATTTGATCGGAATTCTACTAGGTTTTTAGTGGAAGTACATACTGAATCGTGTCAGTGACATGTTTACTCAGTTATCACATATACTTTTATTCCCTATTCCATTTGTGTGTATTCATTCTCATATCTGTTACTCATTTTCTCTATTACAGTTCCCCTCTACACACCACCTTGGAGCTTCTGGTACCTACCATTACTCTTTCTGCCATGGCATCCAGTAACTCCGTTTCCACTGCAGAATGCAGACATTTGTTACATGTTAAGTGAGGACATACAGTATTTCTTTTTCATAACCTAGCCTATTTCACTTAGCATTGTATCTTCTAGCTTCTTCCACTTAAGAGTCAAATGATACGATGTTGTTCTTCAGGGCTCAATAAAGTTTCATTGTGTATATGGACCACATTTTAAAACCCAGTCACTAGTTTTCCAGCACTTAGGTTGATTCCGTTTTAGAAATTGCAAATGATAAAATCTGGATGCTCAAATGTCTCCACGGTTTAGTGATTTTCTATTCTTTCTGTAAATACCCAAATGTAGACTACAAAGTCTTACAATAGCTCTATTTTTAGATTTTGTGGAAACTCCCTCTTGCTTTTTCACAGTGGCTGTACTAATTTTCATTACCCCCAGCACTGCACAAGGGCTCCTTTTCTCCACAACCTCTCCCATATTTGTTATTCTTTGTATTTTTTTTTTGGGGGGGGAGGTCATAACCTGACTTGGATTAGATGATACCTTATTGTTGTGGGAGTTTCATTTGATTTTCACTTAGGACAAGTATGTTAAACATTTATCATATGCTTTATAGCCATTTGTATGAATTAGCACATAAAGGACTCTATAAGATCATAAAGTAAAATGAATTGCTAACTTAGCTTATCATAGCATTTTCCCAAACTTCACAAGAAATATTTCATCAGAATAGTGGGCCAGAGGCTTGTCAGAAATAAGCAGTCTGACAAATCCTAAAGAAATTACAGCAAATGGGTCGGCCCACTTGGCCTAATGATTAACAAAGCCAGATGCCACATGGCCAACTGTGCAGTTTGAGTCTTGAACCTGACAGCTTGAAAAACACACCTGATGCATATGTATGTGTGCTCAAAATCTCAACAGGATAGAAAAATGGGAAAGAGATTGTACCATGCCCAGACCCCATGGAGGAGTGCTTTCTTCCTCTGTCTGGTCTCTTCCTCTTTCTGTTTCCCTCTGGCAGCACATATGCTTTCTGGAAAAAAAAAAAAAAAAAAAATGGTAATATTGTATAGTTATAATACTCCATTTCTTTGCCCCATAAATGCTTTGCCTATTTTTCTCCTTAATGTCCTTCCTCAGACTCTACTCTTTCACTCACCCTCTTCCCACACTATGGCTGGTATTCACAACCATTTACTTACTGTGTTTCTATATCCTTTAGTCATTCAGTTTTAGCCATAGAGTGCAGACACTCAGTATATGTTAAGTGGAGACATACAATGTCTCTCCTTCATAGCTTGGCTTGCTTCACTCAGTAGTAAATCTGCCCTATTCATATATTCTCTGTCAAGAGCCAGGGTCTTGTTGGTTTTTATGGCTGAGTAGTATTTCATAGAGTATATATTCCACAAATTTTTAATCCATTCATCTGTTCGTGGGCATTTGAATTGGTTCCATGTCTTAGCAATTGTGAATAATGCCACTATAAACATCCATGTGCAAGCACTTTTCTGATTAAGAATTCTTCTATCCTTTGGGTAGATACCAAGGAGTGGGATTGATGGATCACATGGTAGTTCTATTTGTAGATTTTTGAAGAATCTTCAAATTGTTCTCTGCAGTGGCTGGGCCAATTTGCATTACAACCAGCAGTGTAAGAGAGTTTCCCTTTCACCACACCCCTACCAACACTTATCTTTTATTTTTTTAATCTTAGTCATTCTGACTGGGGTTAGGTGGTATCTCATTGTTGTTTTGATCTGCATTTCCCTTACAATAAGGAATGATGAGCATTTTTCATATGCCTTTTGGCTAGTCCTGTGTCATCCTTAGAGAGTGGTTTTTTTCAACTCATTCTCCCATCTTTTAATAGGATTGATCATCGTTTTTCTTGGACAGCTGCTTGAGTTCCTTGTGTATTCTGGTTATCAATCCCTTATCTGATGCATAGTTTACAAAAATATTTTCCCATTCTGAAGGCTGTCATTCACACTAATTATTGTGTCTTTTGCCATGCAAAAACCTCTTAGTCTGATGTAATCCCACTTGTCTATTTTGGGGATTATTGACTGTGCTTTGGGGGTCTTATTTAAGAAGTCTTTCC